>NC_060185.1:62584952-62769952 GCF_021184085.1 Oncorhynchus gorbuscha
CTCTCTCTCTCTCTCTCGTTGTTGTTGAGTGTGCGTGGGCGGGCACCTGACCATCGAGTGACGTGCGTCAGAACAGAGGAGGAAGTTGTCTGTGTTTCATCATGGTATCAGAGTTCAGGATTAATCTTCCAATATCCCTCTGTACTCCTGTTAATCTGAACTAGACACTGCTAATCTGGCGGGAACACTGGGCTGTTTTCACACAGCAACATTGTTCAGCAGCATGACTGAGAGGCAGAGATTATAATTCCAGACTGTTAAGGGGTCGTGAGCCTTACATGTCCCCGTCTAGATAATCCCATTACATCCTGCGTTTTTTTCTGTTGCTTATATAATTTCGTTTACACCGGACTGTGTGTGTGTTAGTGTGTATGAATGAACAATGTCTCATACAGGAGTGTGTGTAATACTACTGCCTCTGAAATACTTATTTCTCTGTGTGTGAATGGATACTGAATACCGTACCTTGTCTTTAACGAGGGTGTGTGTGGAACGTGTTTTCCATTGAATGCGCTCTGTCTTCCATACATCATCCATCACCATGGAAACTGAACAAGAAGATAAACACGTTGGGTTTGGAGTGGCCTTGGGTGATTGACAGGTTAGCCCCACCCTCTAATAATAGCCAAATTAATTAATCAAATCACAGCCAGTCACTGATTATTCACAGAGAATCGCTGATGAGCAGAAATTCAGGCCTACGTGACTCCTATCCAGACAAAGAGGTGTAATGTATTAGCAGGACCATTCACCTAGTCCTCAAGCATACATCAGTATTAGTATTTGTATTTGCGTACTATGATGGTAATATGGTACGTCTCTGAAAATCTTCAAGAGAAGAGAGTTTTATATATTCTGGCGTATTATATATTATGGCGGTTTAGTATCTTTGGAGTGTAGAAACACAGGAATGAACAGATCCCGTAGTCCCAGGAGGATTAGGATGTTGAACGTCCCGGTATACAATATGCTTCAGCATCATCCCCCTCCTCATCCACCCGACTCCATCTCTCCACTTCCCTCGGTCTTCCTCCCGTCCAACCCTCTTTCGTCTATCCCTCCACCCCCTCTCTATTCTTCTCCTGACATTACTCATTACATAGGCTCGTGATGAACAATTAACAGAACGATATTGGTCCCTATTCAATAACTTTTTGTCTGTGTTTATGTGTGTGTGTGCGTGTGCGTGTGTGTGTGCAGGGCTCCACATTTTTTTTGTAGTAGTGTTTGTGTTTTTCTGTCTGTTACTGTATATACAGTATGTGTTTGTGTGTATGTCTATCTTTTAGTGTGTGTGTTTGCTGTACGTGTGTGTGTATGTATGTGTGCACACACAGCAGTGTATCTGTAGCAATGTCAGGATCGAGGCCTCTCCAGTCTCCAGGGGTTTTCTGCCCTAGGCGCAAAGAGGGGAGGATATTTCACCCCCTCACACTTTTCCCCTGTCCCACTCCCCCTCTGCCCCTCCTCCTGCCCTATAGAGTTTTTCCCTCTCCTCTCCTCTCCTCTCCTCTCCTCTCCTCTCCTCTCCTCTCCTCTCCTCTCCTCTCCTCTCCTCTCCTCTCCTCTCCTCTCCTCTCCTCTCCTCTCCTCTCCTCTCCTCTCCTCTCCTCTGCTCTCCCTCTCCTCTCCTGTTCTCTCCTCTCCTCTCCTCTCCTCTCCTGTCCTCTCCTCTCCTGTCCTGTCCTCTCCTCTCCTCTCCTCTCCTCTCCTCTCCTCTCCTCTCCTCTCCTCTCTTCTCCTGTCCTGTCCTGTCCTCTCCTCTCCTGTCCTGTCCTCTCTTCTCCTGTCCTCTCCTCTCCTCTCCTCTCCTCTCCTCTCCTCTCCTCTCCTCTCCTCTCCTCTCCTCTCCTCTCCTCTCCTCTCCTCTCCTCTCCTGTCCTGTCCTGTCCTCTCTTCTCCTGTCCTTTGGCTGTGGGTGCCAGGACAGTGGCGGTCGGATGGTGAAACAGACATGTTAATGATAATAAAATCACCAATGATCACAAAACCATGACAATGTGCATGATTTGTTTGAATCAGTCACTACAGTACTAACAATGTCACCATTACTTTCATAGTAGTGCAGATGAAGGAAAGTAGACACTTTAGACATTTGAGATGCACCACAAGTCAAACTCCCTCCCTCCCTCCCTCCCTCCCTCCCTCCCTCCCTCCCTCCCTCCCTCCCTCCCTCCCTCCCTCCCTCCCTCCCTCCCTCCCTCCCTGTGTAATCCCTTTGGATGGTTCTGATGCAGTGTAATGGAGACCCTACTGCCCCCCTCTTGCAGGGCTGCTCGTGGCTTTTGCCTGAAGAGCCCCGCCCCACCAGGCCCCGCCTCCTCCCCTCTCCCGGACTCCTCCCCCAGGATGTTGAACCCCATCCAGGTCCTGTGCTCCGACATCACTTCCCTCTCCCTGGAGCCCGAGCCGTTTGCCTCTTACACTGAAGGTGTGTTTATACTGTATACCGTATAAATGAATGACCAATGAATCACTTATTCAGATACATCGAGACCCAGAGCACTGTGTGTGTGTGTGTGCGTGCTTGTGTGAGTAAGGCTATATGTCCGTCTGTGTGTGTCTTTGTTTGAGTGTGTGTACGAGGGACTGTCTATTTGTCCATCTGTGTGAATATATGTGGGACTGTTTTGTGTAGAGTGTGTGACTGTGTGTGTGTCTCTGTGTGCATCTGTCTATGTGAGTGTATGTATCTTAGCGTGTGTGTGTGTGTGTGTGTGTGTGTGTGTGTGTGTGTGTGTGTGTGTGTGTGTGTGTGTGTGTGTGTGTGTGTGTGTGTGTGTGTGTGTGTGTGTGTGTGTGCGTGATGGTCATTGATTTCCTGAAATAGAGTTTGACCAGACGAACTTCAGTCTCACAGAGGACGTGTCTTTTCCTACACTCATTATCGCTGGAGTCAGTGCTGTAGGGCAGAGGACTGTCCCTGCACACACCTATCCATCCATTCCTCATGGGGATATTAGACAATAGACAGTATAGGATGGATTATGAGATGCGTATCTATGGATAATATGGATTCGGTATAGATACGGTATAGTTTTGACATAGAATCTAATCCTTGACATGTATAGGGGCTATATGAGTATATACTGTAGATATATGACATATCAGAGCTCTCCTCTCTCTCTCTGTCTCTCTCTGTCTCTGTCTCTCTCTGTCTCTCTCTCTCTCTCTCTCTCGTGCTAATAAATCGTTTCCATAACCAAGCATCTCCCTCTTTATTTTGGAGGGTGATGGAGTGTATGTGGACAGACACTTACAAACACACAGCCCCGCCCACACACACATGTCCCCTGGTGGGTGTCGGGTTTGGTGTTATTAGTTTGACCATGCTGTTAAGAGAGTGGTATTGGCAGTAATGTTTACCCAGACCAGAGATTGCTATAATTGGAACAGTAGGACGCCCCATCCTCCCCTCGTTCTCCCCCCCAAATAAACGGACTACCTACCCTCCTTATCGACCCTTCAGCACTTTGTGTCCGTGTTGGTGTGTGAGTCACAGTGTGTGCATTTGTGCTTATGTGTTGTTGTGTGAAAAGTATCTCATGATTTGGTTCTGGGGGCTGAGATTAGTGTGTGAAGGACACGTGTGTTCTTATGTGTTACTTTTGTGAAGGACATGTCCATTAGAGTGCGCGTTTGGATGTAACAGAGGAGGCTGGTGGGAGGAGCTTCACCACCGTTCCAATCATTCCAGCCATTACAATGACCCCGTCCTCCGACACCTCTTCCTACCAGCCCCCACTGGTATGTCTGTGTGTGTACGGGGACAATGCTTGTTTGTGTATGTGCTCAGAGTGTAGTTAGGCGACGAGTCGGTCAGCACGGCCACTGTGCCAGTGTTCTGGATCTCTGGGTCGGTGGGTCCTGATGGTAATTGAATGGGAGACCAGGCCTGCTATGACACCACAGGACACATCCACTCAGCTTCCCACTGCGCCACAGAGCCGTGATATGGACTCTGCAGGGACTCTGCACGGGGCGGGAATCTCTGCTTGGACCAACAGTGCTACTGCGGTGCACTTCCGCAGGGTCGGTGATGTGTGTCGCAGTGGTGAGAGAGAGAGAGAAAGTGCTCCATACTCCATCTAGCTACTGTATGTCTGCTCTCTGGCGATGCCTAGACGAGCTCCATGTGCGTGTGCTTGGAGAAACTGTGTGTGCGCGCGTGCGCATGCCTTGATGTGTGTGCTCTGAGATATATGGGTGTGAGACCTACTGCGCATGTTCTGTGAGGTCTGGGTGTCCTGTGTGTGTGTGTGTGTGTGTGTGTGTGTGTGTGTGTGCGTGCGTGCGTGCGTGCGTAGGCCCGTGCAGTGAGTTGCTGCGAAGGCGCTCCAGATTTAATTTGGGCTGTTTGTGGGCTAGGTACGGCAGGCCCATTATGTCCCCCAGATTGATGATTCCTGCTTCCCCTGCTACTGTCTTCCTCTCCTACCGGGCTGCTGATGCTAGAGCCAGAACACTTCAGCCTGTTGCCATGGCAACCCCATGCACGATAAATCCCCCCCACTCCTCCAGTCCTACACTCCCCTGTGCACACACACAAACACGCAAACACAAACACGCAAACACAAACACGCAAACACATTGCCTGACAAACAGTGGAGCAAGCGAGACAGAGAGAGAGAGAGAGAGAGAGAGAGAGAGAGAGAGAGAGAGAGAGAGAGAGAGAGAGAGAGAGAGAGAGAGAGAGAGAGAGAGAGAGAGAGAGAGAGAGAGACAGAGACCAGGAGGGAGGGAGCGAGAGAGACAGAGAGAGAGAGAGAGAGAGCGAGGGAGATAATTATTTTCATAACAGCAGTTCTGTTATTATTATCAATACTATGATTTATAGACACTTTACTAATGGTTAATGGTTTATACACCGTTTATAAGCAGACCTCCTAATTTAAAAAAAAGACCTATTATCAATAGAACCAGTTAGGCTGTGTACACCCTCAGTGGGGTCGGCTCCATCCGGATGCATACATTTTTTTTTAGGGGAAATGGAACGCGAGCCTGTGACGCGACTTCCGCTTCTGGGCGTTAACAAGGCGACGCTCCGTCTTAACTCCTCCTCCACATCCACTGGATTGGTTGTACAGTGTAGAAGACAACCTCTACCGACAGTTTCCTTTTCTTTTTCTCGTCAGGCCATTCAAACTGAATCAGGCTTTCCACTGACTGTGAATACCACTGTAATCTAATGTCCGATTGAATCAGTCAGCGGTAAGTAAGAGATGCTTTCTGACAGGAAGGTCCCTGTCTGCCATAGCAGGCCTTCTCCTCCTCAGACTGGCCTGTAGTATCTCTGAAAGACACTGGGACGGTTAGTGGAGTTCGGAGGGTTAGGAGAGTTCACGTAGCAACATTTGCTGTTCACTGTCCAGTTTGTAGCTGGGCATCAGTGTTGTCGCAGTATGTCAGAAGCAAGCTTGGATAATAACACCTGTGTCTGATGTGAGATTGTCTGTGTGTGGGTGGGTTTAGTTCAATTCTCATTTCTATTCATTTATGTCGCTACTTGCTGCACTGTTGGGTGATGCTGCTTTACAGTGTTATGCAGGTGAATGAGGACCCAAAAGCGACTTAACAGAAACAGAGTTTATTCCAGTCCAAACAGAAAACGACTAATCCTGAATTCTAAACAGGTAATGTCCAAACGAGGAATAACAGAAATCCTCTAGTCTGTAGAGGGGAATAACAGGAGAAGCGGCCACAGACTGCAGGTCGCTTCGGGTAGGCGCAGGCCGTAGCTGATAGAGACACCTGCTCACACGCAGCATCTGATGAAGGCAAAAACACGACAGGACGGAACCAGTACACAGCGAACAGCAGACATCAAACAAGGATCCGACAAGGACAGAAGCGAAAACAGAGAGAGAAATAGGGACTTAATCAGAGGGCAAAATAGGGGACAGGTGTGAAAGAGTAAACGAGGTAGTTAGGAGAATGAGGAACAGCTGGGAGCAGGAACGGAACGATAGAGAGAGAGAGAGGGAAAGAGAGAGAAAGGGAAAGAACCTAATAAGACCAGCAGGGGGAAACGAATAGAAGAGAAAGCACAGGGACAAGACATGACAATATATGACAAAACATGACATACAGTGCCAGCTGATAATGAACAATTCATTATGGTGAATGTTTATCTTCGTTCTGTTTGCTTATAGCTACTCTTTCTCTCCCTTCTCCATTCTCTCTCCCTCCCATCTCTCCCTCCCATCTCTCCCTCCCATCTCTTTCTCTCTCCCTCTCTCTTTCCCGTCTGCAGCTGATATCATCTCCACTGTAGAGTTCAACCACACTGGAGAACTCCTGGCCACAGGGGATAAGGGGGGGCGAGTGGTCATCTTCCAGAGGGAACCTGAGGTAGGTGCACACACACATACAGCCACCCACGCAGACCTGGCACTGTAGAGTTCAACCACACTGGAGAACTCCTGGCCACAGGGGATAAGGGGGGGCGAGTGGTCATCTTCCAGAGGGAACCTGAGGTAGGTGCACACACACACACAGCCACCCACGCAGACCTGGCACTGTAGAGTTCAACCACACTGGAGAACTCCTGGCCACAGGGGATAAGAGGGGGCGAGTGGTCATCTTCCAGAGGGAACCTGAGGTAGGTGCACACACACATACAGCCACCCACGCAGACCTGGCACTGTGGAGTTCAACCACACTGGAGAACTCCTGGCCACAGGGGATAAGGGGGGGCGAGTGGTCATCTTCCAGAGGGAACCTGAGGTAGGTGCACACACACACACAGCCACCCACGCAGACCTGGCACTGTAGAGTTCAACCACACTGGAGAACTCCTGGCCACAGGGGATAAGGGGGGGCGAGTGGTCATCTTCCAGAGGGAACCTGAGGTAGGTGCACACACACACACAGCCACCCACGCAGACCTGGCACTGGGTGGGTTCATTCGGGGTTCGGGTCAGTTTTTAAGCAACTTCGTGAAATAACTACAGTTCAGATTGAATGGACTCCAGCACTACGCTACACGCGCATGTGTGTGTGTTGGATCTAACTCTCTCTAACTCTCTGTCTCGCTGCAGTGTAAGACAGAGCCGTACTCCCAGGGAGAGTATAATGTCTACAGCACATTCCAGAGCCACGAGCCGGAGTTTGATTACCTTAAGAGTCTGGAGATCGAGGAGAAGATCAACAAGATACGATGGCTGCCTCAGCAGAACGCCGCCCACTTCCTCCTTTCCACCAATGGTAAGGGACCTCTGCCTTAGCACCAGGAAGCTATTAGAATGTTAGTGTAATAGCATGGCAATATCATCCATACATTGTCAATGTAATTCCCATATGACCTGCTTCATACACTGGTAGATGGTCATAGTCTACATTGAATCTACCTATCCCTCTAGCTTTTTAACTGACCACAGATGAGATGATTTGAAACATATGATAGTTGATTGCCGTGTCTGTCTCTCAGATTAGATGGTTTGAGGCATATGATTGGTGAATTATCCTGTGTCAAACAAGGCTGTTTGAGGCATATGCTAGGTTCATTGTGCTGTCGGTCCCTCAGATAAGACGTCTGAGGCACATGATTGGCTGATTGCCCTGTCTGTCTCTTAGATAAGGCTATTGAAGTAGTATGATTGGTGTATTGTGCTGTCTGTCTGTCTATCAGATAAGACCATTAAGCTATGGAAGGTGAGTGAGCGGGACAAGAGGCCTGAAGGCTACAACCTGAAGGATGAGGAGGGCAGGATAAAGGACCTCTCCACTGTCACCTCACTACAGGTAGACTCATCTTATTTTCTCATCGTATCTATCTATCTATCTATCTATCTATCTATCTATCTATCTATCTATCTATCTATCTATCTATCTATCTTATCGTTATCATGTCACCCTGGACCTTTCTTTCTCTTCCTATTGTATCTACAGTGCCTTGCAAAAATATACACCCCGTTGGTGTTTTTCCTATTTTGTTGCATTACAACCTGTAATTTAAATAGGTTTTTATTTTTATTTCATGTAATGGACATACACAAAATAGTCCAAATTGGTGAAGTGAAAATAAAAAATGTACTTGTTTAAAAAAAAGAAAAAAAAAGTGGTGCATATGTATTCATCCCCTTTGCTATGAAGCCCCTAATTAAAGATCTGGTGCAACCAATTACCTTCAGAAGTCACATAATTAGTTCAATGAAGTCCACCTGTGTGCAATCTAAGTGTCACATGATCTAAGTATATACAGTGAGGGAAAAAAAGTATTTGATCCCTTGCTGATTTTGTACGTTTGCCCACTGACAAAGAAATTATCAGTCTATCATTTTAATGGTAGGTTTATTTGAACAGTGAGAGACAGAATAACAACAAAAGAATCCAGAAAAATCCATGTAAAAAACGTTACAAATTGATTTCCATTTAATGAGGGAAATAAGTATTTGACCCCTCTCAATCAGAAAGATTTCTGGCTACCAGGTGTCTTTTATACAGGTAACGAGCTGAGACTAGGAGCACACTCTTAAAGGGAGTGCTCCTAATCTCAGATTGTTACCTGTATAAAAGACACCTGTCCACAGAAGCAATCAATCAATCAGATTCCAAACTCTCCACCATGGCCAAGACCAAAGAGCTCTCCAAGGATGTCAGGGACAAGATTGTAGACCTACACAAGGCTGGAATGGGCTACAAGAACATCGTCAAGCAGCTTGGTGAGAAGGTGACAACAGTTGGTGCGATTATTTGCAAATGGAAGGAACACAAAAGAACTGTCAATCTCCCTCGGCCTGGGGCTCCATGTAAGATCTCACCTTGTGGAGTTGCAATGATGATGAGAACGGTGAGGAATCAGCCCAGAACTACACGGGACAATATTGTCAATGATCTCAAGGCAGCTGGGACCATAGTTGCTAAGAAAACATTTGGTAACACACTACGCCGTGAAGGACTGAATGCTGCCTATGACCCCAAGAACACCATCCCTACCGTCAAACATAGAGGTGGAAACATGCTTTTGGGGTGTTTTTCTGCTAAGAGGACAGGACAACTTCACCGCATCAAAGGGACGATGGACTGTCAAATCTTGGGTGAGAACCTCCTTCCCTCAGCCAGAGCATTGAAAATGGATCGTGGATGGTTATTCCAGCATGACAATGACCCAAAACACATGGCCAAGCCAACAAAGGAGTGGCTTAAGAAGAAGCACATTAAGGTACTGGAGTGGCCTAGCAAGTCTCCAGACCTTAATCCCAAAGAAAATCTGTGGAGGGAGCTGAAAGTTTGAGTTGCCAAACGTCAGCCTCGAAACATTAATGACTTGGAGAAGATCTGCAAAGAGGAGTAGGACAAAATCCCTCCTGAAATGTGTGCAAACCTGGTGGCCAACTACAAGAAATGTCTGACCTCTGTGATTGCCAATAAGGGTTTTGCCACCAAGTACTAAGTCATGTTTTGCAAAGGGGTCAAATACTTATTTCCCACATTAAAATGCAAATCAATTTATAACATTTTTGACATGCGTTTTTCTGGATTTTGTTGTTGTTATTCTGTCTCTCACTGTTCAAATAAACCTACCATTAAAATGATAGACTAACAATTTCTTTGTCAGTGAGCAAATACTTTTTTCTCTCACTGTATACACCTGTTCTGAAACGCCCCAGAGTTTGCAACACCACTAAGCAAGGAGCACTATGAAGACCAAGCTCTCCAAACATATCAGGGACAAAGTTGTGGTGAAGTACAGATCAGGGTCTGGTTATAAAAAATATCTGAAACTTCCCACGGAGCCCCATTAAATCCATTATTAAAAGATGGAAAGAATATGGCACCACAACAAACCTGCCAAGAGAGGGCCTCCCACCAAAACTCACGGACCAGGCAAAGAGGGCATTAATCAGAGGCAACAAAGAGAACCAAAGATAACCCTGAAGGAGCTGCAAAGCTCCACAGCGGAGATTGGAGTATCTGTCCATAGGACCACGTTAAGCCGTACACTACAGAGAGCTGGGTTTTACAGAATAGTGTCCAGAAAAAAATAAGCAAACATGTTTGGTGCTCGCCAAAAGGCATGTGGGAGACTCTCCAAACATATGGAAGATGGTACTCTGGTCAGATGAGACGAAAATTGAGCTTTTTGGCCATCAAGGAATACGCTATGTCTGGCGCGAACCCAACAACTCTCATCACCCTGAGAACACCATCCATGATGCTGCCACCACCATGCTGTGGGGATGTTTTTCATCGGCAGGGACTGGGAAACTGGTCAGAATTGAAGGAATGATGGATGGCGCTAAGTACAGGGAAAATCTTGAGGGAAACCTGTTTCCAGAGATTTGAGACTGGGACGAAGGGTCACCTTCCAGCAGGACAATGACCCTAAGCATACTGCTAAAGCAACACTGAGAGTGGTTTAAGGGGAAACATTTAAATGTCTTGGAATGGCCTTGTCAAAACCCAGACCTCAATCCAATTGAGAATCTGTGGTATGACTTAAAGATTGCTGTACACCAGCAGAAACCATCCAGCTTGAGGGAGCTGGATCAGTTTTGCCTTTAAGAATGGGCAAAAATCCCAGTGGCTAGATGTGCCAAGTTTATAAAGACATACCCCAAGAGACTTGCAGCTGTAATTGCTGCAAAAGGTGGCTCTACAAAGTATTAACTTTGGGGGATTGAATAGTTATGCACACTCAGGTTTTCTATATTTTGCATCTTCAAAGTGGTAGACTTGTTGTGTAAATCAAATGATGCAAATCCCCCCAAAATCTATTTTAATTCCAGGTGGTAAGGCAACAAAATAGGAAAAAGGCCAAGGGGGTGAATACTTTCGCAAGCCACTGTCTGTTCTGTATCTATGTTATGTCTGTGTTACATGCACGTACACACACAAACACAGACATGTATGCACACACACACACACACACACACACACACACACACACACACACACACACACACACACACACACACACACACACACACACACACACACACACACACACACACACACACACACACACACACACACACACACACACACACACACACACACACACACACACACACACACACACACACACACGCGTTCTAGGTTGGACAGCATAAGTAGGTCAGTGGTGCGTTTATAAAAGTGGGTCATTGGCACGAGGTTTATGTATGTTTGTCTGCTTGGCAACAGTAAATACTGCCAGCTGTTATGGCCAGAGAAAATAACAGACTATCGTTTTCTCCACAAGTGATAATATTACATTTTTACAGGTATTCCTAATGGTTATATCTCTGTGGTTTTCCATTTGTGCTCTCTTTAAAGATACAATTATTTCAAAGCTCCCATTTTGGACAAATCTTGATTCTATGAATGTAAAACCTTATTTGATCTCATAATTTGAGTCTACTCACCACATAGTACATTTCTCTGTGTTTTCAGACTGTATCTTCTGTGTTGTGTTTTCAGACTGTATCTTCTGTGTTGTGTTTTCTGACTGTATGTTCTGTGTTGTGTTTTCAGACTGTATCTTCTGTGTTGTGTTTTCAGACTGTATCTTCTGTGTTGTGTTTTCAGACTGTATCTTCTGTGTTGTGTTTTCAGACTGTATCTTCTGTGTTGTGTTTTCAGACTGTATCTTCTGTGTTGTGTTTTCAGGCTGTATCTTCTGTGTTGTGTTTTCAGACTATCTTCTGTGTTGTGTTTTCAGACTGTATCTTCTGTGTTGTGTTTTCTGACTGTATCTTCTGTGCTCTGCCTAGGTGCCGGTGTTGAAGCCCATGGATCTGATGGTGGAGGTGAGTCCTCGGCGTGTGTTTGCCAACGCCCACACCTACCACGTCAACTCCATCTCCGTCAACTCCGACCACGAGACCTACATGTCAGCTGACGACCTGAGGATCAACCTCTGGCATCTGGGCATCACTGACCGCAGCTTCAGTATCCTTTAGATCAGACAATTGGTCAAAACGCACGCACGCACGCACGCACGCACGCACGCACGCACGCACGCACGCACGCACGCACGCACGCACGCACGCACGCACACACACACACACACACACACACACACACACACACACACACACACACACACACACACACACACACACACACACACAGATTCCAACCGAACACACACAGTGATGTGGGGGAGGGGAACGGTTGCCGAGGAGTGAAAATGCAGCTTAATGAATTATTAAAACTGTTCCATGAATATTTCACCCCTTTTCTGGATTATAGTATGGCTGAATAGAACACACACACACTCCTCGCCCCAGACAGGATTTGCATTGGTACAATTCAGATACATTTGAGATTATCCTCCCACTACCTCTAGAGGTGTGTATGTGTTTAATAGTATATAGATTGATATCAGTGTGTTTATGCATATCATTTTGAATATGTACTGCATGTACAGTACCAGTCAAAAGTTTTAGAACACCTACTCATTCAAGGGTTTTTCTTTATTCTTACTCTTTTCTACATTGTAGAATAATAGTGAAGACATCAAAACTATGAAACAACACATAAGGAATCATGTAGTAAGCAAAAAAAAATGTTAAACTAATCCAAATATATTTTAGATGTTAAATTCTTCAAAGTAACCACCATTTGCCTTGATGTCATCTTTGCACACTCTTGGCATTCTCTCAACCACCTTCACCTGGACTGCTTTTCCAACAGTCTTGAAGGAGTTCCCACATATGCTGAGCACTTGTTGGCTGCTTTTCCTTCACTCTGCAGTCCAACTCATCCCAAACCATCTCATATGGGTTGAGGTCGGGTGATTGTGTGGGCCAGGTCATCTGATGCAGCACTCCGTCACTCTTTTTCTTGGTCAAGTAGCCCTTACACAGCCTGGAGGTGTGTTGGGTCATTGTCCTGTTGATAAACAAATTATAGTCCCACTAAGCGCAAACCAGATGTGATGGCGCATCGCTGCAGAATGCTGTGGGAGCCATGCTGGTTAAGTGTGCCTTGATGTTTTTTTACGACTGCACTTGAAGAAACTTTCAAAGTTCTTGAAATTTTCCAGATTGATTGACCTTCATGTCTTAAAGTAATGATGGACTGTCGTTTCTCTTTGCTTATTTGAGCTGTTCTTGCCATAATATGGACTTGGTCTTGTACCAAATAGGGCTATCTTCTGTATACCACCCGTACCTTGTCACAGCACAACAGATTGGCTCAAACAAAATTCCGCAAATTAACTTTTAACAAGTCAGACCTGTTAATTGCAGGTGACTACCTCATTCCAGGTGACTACCTCGTGAAGCTGCTTGAGAGAATGCCAAGAGTGTGCAAAGCTTTCATCAAGGCAAAGGCTGGCTACATTGAAGAATCTCAAATATAAAATATATTTAGATTTGTTGAACAATTGTTTGGTTACTTTATGATTCCATATGTGATATTTGTAGAAAAAAGTAAAAATAAAGAAAAACCCTTGACTGAGTAGATGTGTCCAAACCTTTGACGGGTACTGTATGTGTACTATGTTTTTAATCAAACACAAACACACAAAATCAAATTAGTATGTATGCTGTATTATATTGTATATTATAAACTGGGTGTTTTGAGCCCTGAATGCTAATTGGCTGACAGCCGTGGTATACGTATGACAAATAATTTATTTTACAGCTCTAAGTTGGTAGCCAGTTTATAATAGCAATAAGGCACCTTGGGGTTTTGTGGTATACGGCCAATATACAACGGCTAAGGGCCTGTATCCAGGCGCTCCGCATTGCGGCATGCATAAGAACAGCCCTTAGCCGTGGTATATTGGCCATATACCACACCCCCTCATGCCATATTGCTTAATTGTTTAATTATTATCACAATGTGTGTGTATACAGTACTATCTGCTGTAGTCCTGAGCCCCTGTGCCCCAGACATTGTGGACATTAAGCCAGTGAACATGGAGGATCTGACAGAGGTGATAACAGCAGCAGAGTTCCACCCTCACCACTGTAACCTGTTGGTCTATAGCAGCAGTAAGGGAACTCTACGGCTCTGTGACATGAGAGAGGCCGCACTGTGTGACAAACACTCCAAACGTGAGTACTCACACACACAGACATAGACATACAGACAGACATGGCCTACAATCAGACACACACACACATTTTGTTTTTCTATCCTTGTGGGGACCTAAAATTGATTTCCATTCAAAATGAACTCTAACCTGTAACCTTAGCCCTAAACCTAACCATTAACCCTAATTCTAACACTAATTGTAACCCTAAACCTAAACCCCTGAGCTTAAAATAGACATTGACCTCATGGGAACATGGGAAATGTCCCCACTAGGGACATTAACTAGGGACATAAATTATTTTACTATCCTTGTTGGGGCTTTTAGGTCCCCACAAAGATAGAAGAACCAACACACACACACACACACACACACACACACACACACACACACACACACACACACACACACACACACACACACACACACACACACACACACACACACACACACACACACACACACACACACACACACACACACACACACACACACACACACACACACACACTTTAACTACTTTATTTGAATCCACCAATCGAATTTACATTAAAAAAGTATCCAAACATTTAAAAGAATGTATGTAGTTCTGTCCTTGAGCTGTTAATGTTCTGTATTATGTCATGTTTCATGTTTTGTGTGGACCCCAGGAAGAGTACCTGCTGCTTTTGCAACAGCTAATGGGGATCCTAATAAAATACATGAACAAAAGGTCTCGGTATGCAATGCACTCAAGAGTACAGAAAGCACCTCTTTCTCCAAACAGCTAGGCTGCCCACGACAGCTGTAACAGAGCCCTACCTAACCAACTGCTTCGCCTTAGTTTTTGGCAGACCCGTAATCTGGAGGCCGCACGCACGCCTGCACGGACGCACGCATGCACGCACACACACACACACACACACACTACTCCCACCTCTACCCCCAAACACTCACCCCCCTCTCCTCTCCTCCTCCAGTGTTTGAGGAGCCGGAGGACCCCAGTAACCGCTCCTTCTTCTCGGAAATCATCTCGTCTGTGTCGGACGTGAAGTTCAGCCACAGCGGGCGCTACCTGCTGACCAGAGACTACCTCACCGCCAAGGTGTGGGACCTCAACATGGAGAACAAGCCCCTGGAGATATATCAAGTGAGGAGCCCAACTTCACTATCAGCACAGAGACATAGACAGTATAGTATTACTATCACAGAGACATGGATAGTATACTATTACTATCACATAAACAGTATGATATTACTATCACAGAGATATAGACAGTATAGTATTACTATCACAGAGACATGGATAGTATACTATTACTATCACATAAACAGTATGATATTACTATCACAGAGACATGGATAGTATACTATTACTATCACATAAACAGTATGATATTACTATCACAGAGATATAGACAGTATACTATTACTATCACAGAGACATAGACAGTATAGTATTACTATCACAGAGACATGGATAGTATACTATTACTATCACATAAACCGTATGATATTACTATCACAGAGATATAGACAGTATACTATTACTATCACAGAGACAGTATACTATTACTATCACAGAGACATAGACAGTATGCTATTACTATCACAGAGACATAGACAGTATGCTATTACTATCAGAGAGACAGTATAGTATTACTATCACAGAGATATAGACAGTATACTATTACTATCAGAGAGATATAGACAGTATACTATTACTATCAGAGACAGTATAGTATTACTATCACAGAGATATAGACAGTATACTATTACTATCACATAAACCGTATGATATTACTATCACAGAGATATAGACAGTATACTATTACTATCACAGAGACAGTATACTATTACTATCACAGAGACATAGACAGTATGCTATTACTATCACAGAGACATAGACAGTATGCTATTACTATCAGAGAGACAGTATAGTATTACTATCACAGAGATATAGACAGTATACTATTACTATCACAGAGATATAGACAGTATACTATTACTATCAGAGACAGTATAGTATTACTATCACAGAGATATAGACAGTATACTATTACTATCAGAGACAGTATGCTATTACTATCACAGAGATATAGACAGTATACTATTACTATCACAGAGATATAGACAGTATACTATTACTATCAGAGACAGTATAGTATTACTATCACAGAGATATTGACAGTATACTATTACTATCAGAGACAGTATGCTATTACTATCACAGAGATATAGACAGTATACTATTACTATCAGAGACAGTATAGTATTACTATCACAGAGGTATAGACAGTATACTATTACTATCACAGAGACATAGACAGTATGCTATTACTATCAGAGAGACAGTATAGTATTACTATCACAGAGATATAGACAGTATACTATTACTATCACAGAGACAGTATGCTATTACTATCACAGAGACCGTATACTATTACTATCACAGAGACAGTATGCTATTACTATCAGAGAGACAGTATAGTATTACTATCACAGAGATATAGACAGTATACTATTACTATCACAGAGACATAGACAGTATAGTATTACTATCACAGAGACATGGATAGTATACTATTACTATCACATAAACAGTATGATATTACTATCACAGAGATATAGACAGTATACTATTACTATCACAGAGACATAGACAGTATAGTATTACTATCACATAAACAGTATGATATTACTATCACAGAGATATAGACAGTATACTATTACTATCACAGAGACATAGACAGTATAGTATTACTATCACAGAGACATGGATAGTATACTATTACTATCACATAAACAGTATGATATTACTATCACAGAGATATAGACAGTATACTATTACTATCACAGAGACAGTATACTATTACTACCACAGAGACATAGACAGTATGCTATTACTATCACAGAGACATAGACAGTATGCTATTACTATCAGAGAGACAGTATAGTATTACTATCACAGAGATATAGACAGTATACTATTACTATCACATAAACAGTATGATATTACTATCACAGAGGTATAGACAGTATACTATTACTATCACAGAGACAGTATACTATTACTATCACAGAGACATAGACAGTATGCTATTACTATCACAGAGACATAGACAGTATGCTATTACTATCAGAGAGACAGTATAGTATTACTATTCACAGAGATATAGACAGTATCACATAAACATTACTATCACAGAGATATAGACAGTATACTATTACTATCACAGAGACAGTATAGTATTACTATCACAGAGATATAGACAGTATACTATTACTATCACATAAACAGTATGATATTACTATCACAGAGATATAGACAGTATACTATTACTATCACAGAGATATAGACAGTATACTATTACTATCAGAGAGACAGTATAGTATTACTATCACAGAGATATAGACAGTATACTATTACTATCACAGAGATATAGACAGTATACTATTACTATCAGAGACAGTATAGTATTACTATCACAGAGATATTGACAGTATACTATTACTATCAGAGACAGTATGCTATTACTATCACAGAGACAGTATGCTATTACTATCAGAGAGACAGTATAGTATTACTATCACAGAGATATAGACAGTATACTATTACTATCACAGAGACAGTATGCTATTACTATCACAGAGACAGTATGCTATTACTATCACAGAGACCAGTATACTATTACTATCACAGAGACAGTATGCTATTACTATCAGAGAGACAGTACAATATTACTATCACAGAGATATAGACAGTATGCTATTACTATCACAGTGACAGTATAGTATTACTATCACAGAGATATAGACAGTATACTATTACTATAACAGAGACAGTATGTTATTACTATCACAGAGACCGTATACTATTACTATCACAGAGATATAGACAGTATACTATTACTATCACAGAGACAGTATAGTATTACTATCACAGAGATATAGACAGTATACTATTACTATCACAGAGACAGTATGCTATTACTATCAGAGAGACAGTATGCTATTACTATCAGAGAGACAGTACAATATTACTATCACAGAGATATAGACAGTATACTATTACTATCACAGAGATAGTATGCTATTACTATCAGAGAGACAGTATACTATTACTATCACAGAGACAGTACAATATTACTATCACAGAGATATAGACAGTATACTATTACTATCACAGAGATAGTATGCTATTACTATCAGAGAGACAGTATAGTATTACTATCAGAGAGACAGTATAGTATTACTATCACAGAGATATAGACAGTATACTATTACTATCCCAGAGGTATAGACAGTATACTATTACTATCACAGAGATAGTATGCTATTACTATCAGAGAGACAGTATACTATTACTATCAGAGAGACAGTATGCTATTACTATCAGAGAGACAGTATGCTATTACTATCAGAGAGACAGTATGCTATTACTATCAGAGAGACAGTATAGTATTACTATCACAGAGATATAGACAGTATACTATTACTATCACAGAGACAGTATGCTATTACTATCAGAGAGACAGTATGCTATTACTATCAGAGAGACAGTATACTATTACTATCACAGAGATATAGACAGTATACTATTACTATCACAGAGACAGTATGCTATTACTATCAGAGAGACAGTATACTATTACTATCACAGAGACAGTATGCTATTACTATCAGAGAGACAGTATGCTATTACTATCAGAGAGACAGTATAGTATTACTATCACAGAGATATAGACAGTATACTATTACTATCACAGAGACAGTATGCTATTACTATCAGAGAGACAGTATACTATTACTATCACAGAGACAGTATGCTATTACTATCAGAGAGACAGTATGCTATTACTATCAGAGAGACAGTATAGTATTACTATCACAGAGATATAGACAGTATACTATTACTATCACAGAGACAGTATGCTATTACTATCAGAGAGACAGTATGCTATTACTATCAGAGAGACAGTATAGTATTACTATCACAGAGATATAGACAGTATACTATTACTATCACAGAGACAGTATGCTATTACTATCAGAGAGACAGTATGCTATTACTATCAGAGAGACAGTATAGTATTACTATCACAGAGATATAGACAGTATACTATTACTATCACAGAGATATAGACAGTATACTATTACTATCACAGAGACAGTATGCTATTACTATCACAGAGATAGTATGCTATTACTATCAGAGAGATAGTATAGTATTACTATCACAGAGATATAGACAGTATACTATTACTATCACAGAGACAGTATGCTATTACTATCACAGAGACAGTATGCTATTACTATCAGAGAGACAGTATAGTATTACTATCACAGAGATATAGACAGTATACTATTACTATCAGCACAGATACACTAACCTAACGCAGCAGGCGTAAAATAAACGGCTGAAACTAGATCCCCTACATACTAGTCTTGACGAGAAGACAAAACCTGACACAATCCAGTAAATGTGTTCAACCAATCCAGTAAATGTGGAGGAGAAGTTAAGATGGACTGCCCCCTTGTTAACATCCCAAAAGCAGATATCACGTCACAGGCTCTCTTTCCAGAGACTACGGAGACGTATACAGTGTGTGTACTGTTACTATTAGCATATACAGTAAAGCTATGCGAGTGTGTGTGCGAAGCAGACGTGGGTCAAATATGTATTGACATATTATTAGGATTGTGGAAACTGTCGAATAGGCCACGCATTGATGTCAGTCAGGGAGATCTGTCTGAAAATGGAATTGGATGTTTTCGGAGCTCAAGTTGCTGGGCTCTCATATGCATGTGTTTCGCATGTGTGTGTAGCGTGCGCTACACATTTTTAGCCTCTGGGCCTGAATGTCAATACCTCTATACATAGTGTCTACTACCACTCACGTTGCTGATAGCAACTTCATTGAGGAAAAGTTGTACTTACTATGACTGTGACATGTGGTTGTCTCGCCTAGTTCCCTTAAGATGACTAGCTGTAGGTCAACCTGAATGAGAGCCTCTGCTAAATGACTAACATTGGAAATACACTGTGTATGTAACATCTGTACATGTTGTGTATGATACACGTGTTCCTGTATGTTCAGTGCGTGTTTAGCACGATTAAGGAAATAATGAGTGCACATGATACGTGTGTAGTGTGTCTATAGCTGTGGGCGTGTTGTGTGCCCGCGTAGTGTGTGTGTGCGTAGTGTGTGTGTGCTTGCGGGTGAGGCATGCTCTGCTGTGCAGTCAGGAGTGGGTGGTTAAGATGCGCTGGTGCTATTTATAGCCAGGAGCTCCACTCATAAACTGCACTGGGAGAGGAGGGGAGGGGGATACCTTACTGAGACCTACCCATATCTGCAATGCAGCAAGGAGACACAGAGAGAGGTGGGAGATGGGTGGGAATGAGGGACTCTCAAACTCTGTATTTCCTAATTTGGCTGTGTTTACTCAGGTATTCCCTCCATTGAAATGAATTGGGAAAGGGAGGGGAGGGAGAGAGAATGAGGGGGAGACAAAAATACTAAAAGGTCCAAAAGGAAAGAAATGGGGGGGAGGAGAGGGGTGGGTTGTCAGGGGAGAGAACAGGCAATGTTCACTTTAACACAACATATTTTCATCGGTCAGAAGAGAACGGTATGGAAACAAACACGTCAATATGGTTTGATTTACAACCAAACTGTGACCATGGTTTGGTCGTAGAGGGATTGACCATGAATTGACCGTTGACCCTATGCAGTGAATCCATTAAGCTTATTATGTATAAAGATATCATTGTACATTTCACGCCCTTGCATCACCATGCACAGAGAGACAGAGAGAAGAGTGTGTGTGTCCGTGTCCCCTAAATGGATTCGATTACAACGTGGTTCAGTAGTTCTCCACACTCTCAGAATGAATATCCTGTGTTAACATTAGTTGACAGAGCTATGTCTGTGTGAGTACTATGCCGTGGATTCTGTGTCCGGTCTGTGTATGTGTGTCTGTGTTGGCTGTGAGCGGTGTGTTGATTAAATCTTGGTGTGTGTTCCTGCAGGTGCATGATTACCTCCGCAGCAAGCTGTGCTCCCTTTATGAGAACGACTGCATCTTTGACAAGTTTGAGTGTGCCTGGAACGGCTCAGACAGGTAGGCGAAGAGTGTGTGTGTTTTTTAAATGTTTGTTGCCCTTGCTGTTTTTACTACCCCTTTAATCGTTCAGGGAGTGAATGTGTGTGCACTTTGTGTTCAGAGTGCATGAGGGCAGAATTGGGCTTCTAGAGTCTTTTCTATCCGTCCCCCTCTCCCAGTGTGATCATGACGGGGGCCTACAACAACTTCTTCCGGATGTTTGACCGGAACACAAAGCGTGACGTGACCCTGGAGGCGTCCAGGGAGAGCAGTAAGCCCCGGGCCGTTCTCAAGCCTCGCCGCGTCTGCCAGGGTGGGAAACGTCGCAAGGATGACATCAGCGTGGACAGCCTGGACTTCACCAAGAAGATCCTGCACACGGCCTGGCACCCCACGGAGAACATCATCGCCATCGCTGCCACCAACAACCTGTACATCTTCCAGGACAAATTCAACTAGGAGATGCACGGCCGAGAGAGGGAAAGCGCAGGAGGCTGGAGACAGACACACACACTCCAGACGACATGGCGCTATTGTGGAGACACACTCCAGAGTGCTCAGTCCCTGCCTCCCACACTTCCAACTAATGAAGCCCCCCCCCTCCCCCTGAAATACTGGATGGACCCACCTCACCCTAGGGCCAAACAGGGGGAGCTGAATTACCCAATGAGAATGATGTTGGTTTATGGTTTCTCTTAGTCTTAATCATGGATGTGTTGACCTCTGGATTGTGGCTGATCTGATTGTGTTTGTTTCACTATTGGTCGTTTTTTCATTCCGAGGGATTGACCTCTCGGCAGGAGGAGCTTTAACATGTTGTCTGTCTTTTTCTGTTCATCTGCCTCATCCTCTTCTTCCTCCTCCTCTTCTCTCCATCTGTTTCTGTACGTTTGTGCTCAGTTCAACCCCCCAGTCCCTCTCCTACACTCTTAGAAAAAAGGATTGGTTCCAGGTAGAACCCTTTTGGGTTCCAGGTAGAACCCTCTGTGGAAAGGGTTCTGTACGAAAGCCAAAATGGCTATACCTGGAACCAAAAAAGGTTATTCAAAGGGTTGTCCTTTGGGGACAGCCAAAGAACCATTTTAGGTTCTAGAGTGTTTCTAAGAGTGTACAGTCGGAATTGATCCTTGACGTTGGTGTAAAAAAAACCTTTGTGGTTCCTGGTGGTGACTATCGTGGAAACAGAACGTTTGCTGGATGTTTCAAGTTTTATTATAGTTTTTCACAGTTAAAAATCACGAATTCACATATTTTTGTAAATTCTCGTTAATAATGGTGGTATTATGGATGGTGACGATAATGACCGTTATTGGTATACGTATAACAGTGACATGTCACAGTTGGACTTGGGTTCCACTAGGCTGTCTGTCACAGCTTGGTGACATTTACTCCTTACGTTTCTGTTGATTGTGGACACTGCTGGGGATCTCGGCGGTGTCGTGTGCCACTTTGCAATGAAACACGATTAATAAAACAAAGTCCAACAATCAAGCAAAAACATTATATGCTGCATGATGAACAAAAATGATGTGTTTATATACATTTACTGGCTGCCTTTCTAATCAGAAACAGGCTGTAAAAAGGCTTCTGGAGCTCTGCCTCTACACAGCACTAGTTACCATAGACAACAACGAGCTCCTTTTGTTTGTGTTTACAAGACACAAAAAAGCATGTTTAACAGTGTTCGGGTTTTTACGGTGTACATTTGAAATGAAGCCGAAAAAAAAAAAAAAAAATCAGTTAAAAATGAAAAAGAAACTGAACCAGAGGAATTGGGATCGTTTTATCAGCGTTGTTATCTAGACCTTTAAGGGGCTGATCCGTTTGTTTCGTATCAATATGTCCCAGAGCCAATCATCTGTAATGATGATGCTGTCCATGACAATGCGAGAGAGATTATTGCACTCTTCTCTCCAGCAATTGCATTTATATATTTTTGGAAACATCACTTGTGTTTGATTCCGAGTCCCGCTGCCCTGCCATTGATTCACATCTCTTTTTTTTGTTCACGTATTTTCAAGAAGAGAAAGTCAAATGAACAATTATAAATATGTTAATATGTCCCCCCCTCCTACCTGAATAAAGATTTCAACAAAATTGCATTCTATGGGTTAGGGTTAGGCTGTGGTGTGTCTGTTAAACGGCTGTCACTGCAGCCAAATCAATTCTAATATGACCACTATTCAAATCGCTTTTCATTCATGTATAGTGCTTTAAGTATTAACTGCTGTCTGTGTACTTTGTAGATCCAACAGTCTTCATATGGCTCAATAGATTTGAAATACATCACTAAGGATTACCTGATATCACTAAAACAAATATCTGTGCTGTAGCCTGGGGAACCACCTAGTGTTAATACACTGTCATTACATACACCAATGAAGCAGAATCAGCACTGTGTGTGTGTGTGTGTGTGTGTGTGTGTGTGACCTATTCTGCTGGACAAGCTGTCCATAGCCCTGGAGAGTGTAAAGATCCAGACTAAATGACAAGATCATGCTCATTAAGGTATAACGGACTCTGTGTGAGGGAAAGAGAGAGGGAGTGAGAGATTGCAATAACCTTTCAGGAAGCAGAGATTTCCATGATTGGTTTATTAGTCACAGTAGCGTAGAGGGTTACAGTGGTGACGTCACAACCTACAAACAGTGACATCATCATTAGAGGCCTGCAGACTGGAACTGTGGGATCAGAACAGGTCCAAGCCCCTGCACAGCAGGGAGAAGGAGGGAGGTAGAGGGGGGCGAGGGACAACAGGGCAGACAAGTTCAAGAGGAGCAAAGGTCAAGTTGGATACAAGTGCACTTTGATACATGTGAACTAACGGTGTGTGGCGTCACAACAAAGAAGGTAAGAAAAAGACAAAATGATTAAAAGCATAATATTTAAAAGGAGACAACAGGAACAGTTTAAGTCCATTTGTTTCTCCGACGTGATGAAAATTAGGTTCGAAGATAAAAATACATTTTTAAACGATTCAATAACTGTAGAATACAAGTAACTAAATAGTTCAACTGAAATAAGGCCTCAAATTGTAAAAAGAACAAAAGTAATGGAGAAAAAAAAACCTGTTTGGGCTTCTTGTGGTCAATTTACAGTCTACTAATTATTTATAACTACGCTCCGACCCCCCCAACCATCCACTTAAGGAATCGTCCCGCAGCTGAATGTAAATGGAGACCCCTTATCTACAGTATGCGAGGGTGCAAACAGTAGACCTATATGGTTGAATAGCATGCAACATGTTAATAAACTTAGTGATCGCATTGTTGGTTGGTATTATCCCACACTTCTCTGAAATGTTGACGGACTAAAAACACTCGTCTATGAATTAGGAGTTTGAGGCCGTGTGTGTATTTGTGTGTGTGTGTGTGTGTTTGCATGTATGAAAGTGGTAAGTCTGTGTAAACTGTCTCCCTCCTTTGTAATTAAGTGGTTTAGTTTAGATTCTCCATTATATTATCCCTCGCACACTTTGGCTCAGCAGTTATGAAAAACACACACACACACACACTTATGCCTTGTTTAGCAATACACACAATACTGCTATGTGTCTAGGCTGGCTTTACTACGGTAGGGTGTAAAGAACACACAGCCACAGCACTACAAGCAGTTCCATCCCAGTACTGGAACTACAGTCAAGTGGAAAACATCAGAATCATAGATTTGGGCTCTATTTAATATGCAACGCTGAATCATTTACAGATTTCGCAATAGAATTTTAAAGGTAATTTCCGATTGAGCCGACATATGCAGCGTTTACCATGAATGCAGTCTCCCCTACAACGGGACATTGCCTTTCATTTCAATCACGCCGGAAAGCTGAACTACCGCGATGCAGATTGAATAGAGCCCTTACTGTAGATAGACAGAACGCATGTCTTACTGACAAAACTATTGTGTGTACATTCAGTTCTCCTAGTGGACTTGCTTCCTCCCCATAGTGTACACTCAGCCACTCCCAACAGTGGTCGACATAAGGCATTACTTACAATCCGTAGTGAAATCACTTCTCCTAGTGTACACTTATTCACTTCTCTACATTGATCCATTGCTCTTCCACCACACTCATCCACCACTGCCCCTCACCAGTGTTTCAGCGTCCTGCTCCAGCTGTGCAGTGAGGAAGGGGTTAAAGAAGAAGTCGAACCCAAACTGCAGAGCCCCCTGGGCCGAGCGCCTCCAGTCATGTTCTATCTTATACTGCCTGCCGCTGGGCACGCGGGCATCTGCACACGTCAGACAGTGAATGGCCTTCAGCTCAAACACAGGCCACTTAGAGCCCAGGCGTCCCTCCAGAACCGTACTGAACTCTACCAGGCTCCCAGCGCTCAGGTGCAGCAACATGGGGCCAAACTCATTACTGGCCCTCAGGACGATGTCCTTGGTGGCGTCTTCGTCCTCTATAATGGTCCCGTTCTTACTCTTCCTCTCCAGGGGCATGCCCAAGGTCACCTCGAACTTGTAGTGGTCGAAGCGCTTCACGTGGCACTCGTGCTTCGCCAGCTTTTTCAGTTTGCATAAGGGGTCTTCTGGAGGGGGCTGGGGTGCAGGTAGGGGCTGGGGAGGGGCAGTGGGAGTGGAGGGGTCGGTGGTGTTGTCACAGAGTGGATAGGCCTCACCGTAGAGACATCTCATCCAGTCCCCTACAAACACAGGGAGTAGGCCAATGACGGACTGGACTCCGTTCTCGATGTTGGTGACGCGGACATATTTGAAGCGTCCTGTCCAGGTGACCCGGTGGCCCTCCAGGTGAGAACACAGGATCTGGGTTTGGGCCATATTGTATTCCTTCCAGGCTTTCGGCCCACACAGGTTACTGTACTCCGGCCACGTGAGGGTGGAGTTATACACCTGTTCAAGACACTTGGTTAAACTTAAATTTGGATGTTTATTATACAGTTCATGTATTGAACACTTATCGTACATTTAGGGAATCCCTTATTTAGTTACATTTCAATACTGTAAATAGTACTCTGCTGACTGCAATTTGAGCTTGTTCTGTCATTCGGTTATTTTCCATTAGGTTCCTACCTGTATTTTGTGTTAATTAGCGCTTTTGGCATAATGTAGCATAACTAGTTAGTGTGATTACCTTCATGCCCTCGGAGCGGTAGACGTACATCCAGCAGAACAGCACCACAGCACTCAACCACACCAGGATGAGCTTCACCACGCTGCTCCGCGACAGAGACCTCACCACCACCAGTGGGTTCAGGCTGAACCGCGTCCACAACCGCAACACCACCGGGACCGCGCACACGGTCAGAGTCACCAGCATCTTGGTGATCTCCAGAGCCATGAACCACTGGAGGACCTGGAAGAGCAACATGGCCGCCAAGCCCAAGGTGAGAACAGGCAGGGCGAACAGGAAGAGGATGTAGCCCACACAGGTCCGAATCAGACCGATGGTGGAGGAGGAGTGGAGCAGGGCCAGGCACAACTCACACCAGACGAAGCAGACCATGTAGGGTACGAGGCAGAGGTAGGTGCCCCTGAAGCCCCTCAGCTGGGCCATGCGGAACAGCAGGTAGAACAGGTGCCCGTAGAGAAGACAGGGCACGCCCACGTTCAGCGCCACCATCTCCCCTAGCGGCACCGTCACAAACGTTGTGCCTAACACCCGCAGGAACCAGGCGCTCTCCGGTAACAGTTGTGTCAGGGCACAGACCCCCGATAACACCTCTGTGAGCAGGGCGCGGCGGGCGAAGAGCTCAGCGGAGGCATGGAGGCTGAGGAATGAGGTGACGGTGAAGAACAGAGCCACGGTGGCCAGTTCGGAGCAGGGGATCCAGGCCTTGTCAGCCACGGGGAAGGAGAAGACCACGAAGACCACCGACAGCAGGAAGTAGAGGTAGGGCTCCAGGTGGGTCCAGACAAAGTTAGTCTCAGCTTGCTCCAGGTCCAGTCCCGGCTCAAAGCGAGACAGCAGGTCTGTCAGTGCCCGGAAGTTCTCCCACGCCTTGGAGTTCTGGAAGAACACCAACAGCTGACATACTGAACAGACATTATTCTATAGCTAACTGTCATGGAATAACTAACATAGTAACTGTAGTTACATAGTACTAACCATTTCCATTCGGTTTTCCAAGAAAATACCAAATGTTAGGCGGTAAGCACACCCTAAATGAGTGTTCTTGCTAGTTTATTACAGGATAATGTAATGACATAGGTTATCCTCTTTCAGTTCCTCTGTGAAGTGTGTGAAGTGAATCCTACCTGGAAGACGCGCAGTGTGCAGATGACCATGGAGAAGAAGGAGAGGTAGAAGACGAGTAGGGGGATGAGGAAGATGAAGAAGTCGATGGTGAGGTTGCTGATGATGAAGAAGAAGATGAGGGCATTGACGTGGTGAGTGGGGATGAGGGCGCTGAGCCACTGCATGCCCGCCCGGGATGCCCAGTCTATCAGGTGCTCCTTGATCTCCAACAGGGCGTGTAAGGGAAACTTCAACACCTAGGGAAGGAGAGGAGGGGCAGGGTGCGAGAGAGATTACACATTATTCCAATGCACACTCAGTGGACAGTTTATTAGGTACACCACCCGGTTCGCTCCTACAGATAGTGAGTCAGATGGCCGTGGCTTGCTATATAAAAAGGCAGGCATCGAGGAACTCCGTTACTGTTCGATTGAACGTTAGAATGGGCAAAACAACTAACCAACTAAGTGACTTTGAGCGCGGTACGAGCGTCGGTGCCAGGCGCGCCAGTTCCAGTATCTCAGAAACGGCCTCTTGGGCGTTTCACTCACAGCCGTGTCTAGGGTTTACAGAGAATGGTGCAACAAACAAAGAACATCCAGTCAGCGGGGAAAACAGCTCGTTGATGAGAGGGATCGAAGGAGAATGGTAAGAATCGCGCAAGCTAACAGGCGGTCCACAAGCAGGCAGATAACGTGATCCTCATCACGGATGGGCTATTGCAACAGACGACCACACCGGGTTCCACTCCAATCAGCTAAAAACAAGAACAATCGGCTCAAGTGGGCACGCGATCACCAACACTGGACAATTGCGGAGTGGAGAAACATTGCGTGGTCCAATGAATCCTGATTCCTGTTTGCGTCATGCTGATGGCAGAGTCGGGATTTGGCATAAAGCAGCGTGAGTCCATGGCCCCATCCTGCCTGGTGTCAACGGTACAGGCTGGTGGCGGTGGTGTAATGGTGTGGTGAATGTTTTCCTGGCACACGTTAGGTCCCTTGATACCGACACCTTGTATAATCCATGCCCTGAAGAATTCAGGCTGTTCTGGAGGCAAAGGGGGGTGAGAACCGGTACTAGATGGGTGTACCTAATAAACTGGCCATTGTGTATGGGTGTATGACTAAATGCAGTTGTAACATTGATGGTTTGGAAATATTTACTCGATGTTTGTCATGCCAATAAAGCAATTTGAATTTGAGAGAGCGAGAGAAAATCCATGAGCAAGATAACAAATATAACATTGTGAATATGTGTGAAGATGTCATGAACACACGCATTCCCAGAGAGAGAAAATAAAGTTGAGACCTTCTGATGAAGGGGCAAGTCATCTGGATTCTTCACAACTTCGTCATCATCGTCATCATCGTCACCTCCGGCCCCAGCCATAGTGGGACTAGGTGGGATGCCCTGAGCGTACTTCTTAGTGATCTCTACAAAGTCATCCAGACCCACGTCGTAGCAACTGACTGCAGAGACACAGAGAAAGAGGGAGGTAGTCTTAAACTCACTGTTACAATGCCTTTTTTCATTTGATTCCATTTGACATAAACGTACACTGACCTTTGCTGGTGACGAGACTCTCCAGAACTCTCCTCTGTTTCTGCGTGGAGCTGGATATGGGGCTCTGGGAGGCAGCGTCACCTTGGGGTGGAGGAATTACAGAGGAACAAACCGTTTAGAAACTAGCTAAATAACAACTAGGCCTCTCAGGTCTCGTCGGTGTTCATGAACACATAATACTACATTATTGTGTGACTGTTGTGTGGCCATATATGTAATGCATGAGAGTGTGTGTGTGTGTGTGTGTGTGTACCTGGTTCTGTGTTGACATGTTCCACGTTCTCCAGCAGCTCAGACACCGCCACCCTTCTCTTCTTCTCTGGGTTGAGCTTCCAATACATGACCAGGGCAGCCCTCCTCACCCCTCTCTCAAACCTCGTCTCCGTACACAGCTTCTTCACCTCCTCAAAGTTCTCCGACGTGATGCCTGATGACAAAACACAACCTTGACGCATCATACTGAACACCATGCACTGAGACAGCCAATCCGTTCAACTGGTTCCACAATCCCAACGACAGTCGACTCCTGATAAGTGCATATCATTTAACGGCATACTCCATTTAACTGCACGCTGTACTTTTTCAGTCCCAATTCAAAGAAGATTCTATTGAATTGCTCTGGATCTCTCCATATATACACACACAGTTGAAGTCAGATGTTTACAGACACCTTAGCAAAATACATTTAAACTCAGTTTTTCACAATTCTTGACATTTAATCCCAGTAAAAATTCCCTGTTTTATGTCAGTTAGGATCACCACTCTATTTTAAGAATGTGAAATGTCAGAGAATTATTTATATCAGCTTTTATTTCTTTCATCACATTCCCAGTGGGTCAGAAGTTTACATGCACTCAATTAGTATTTGCTAGCATTGCCTTTAAAATTGTTCAACTTGGGTCAAATGTTTATGGTAGCCTTCCACAAGCTTCCCACAATAAATTGGGTGAATTTTGGCCCATTCCTCCTAACAGAGCTGGTGTAACTGAGTCAGTTTTGTAGGCCTCCTTGCTCGTACACACATTTTCAGTTCTGCCCACAAATTGTCTATGGGACTGGGGTCAGAGCTTTGTGATGGCCAATCCAACACCTTGAATTTGTTGTCCTTAAGCCATTTTTCCACAACTTTGGAAGTATGCTTGGGGTCATTGTCCATTTGGAAGACCCATTTGCAACCAAGCTTTAACTTCCCGATTGTCTTGAGATGTTGTTTCAATATATCCACCTAATTTTCCTCCCTCATGATGTCATCTATTTTGTGAAGTGCACCAGTCACTCCTGCAGCAAAGCACCCCACAACATGATGCTGCCATCCCCGTGCTTCACAGTTGGGATGGTGCTCTTCGGCTTGCAAGCCTCCCCCCTTTTCCTCCGGTGGTCATTATGGCCAAACAGTTCTATTTTTGTTTCATCAGACCAGAGGACATTTCTCCAAAAAGCACGATCTTTGTCCCCATGTGCAGTTGCAAACCGTAGTCTGGCTTTTTTATGGTGGTTTTGGAGCAGTGGCTTCTTCCTTGCTGATCGGCCTTTCCGGTTATGTCGATATAGGACTCGATTTACTGTTTTTTCCAAACTGTTTAAAGGCACAGTCAACTTAGTGTATGTAAAATTCTGACCCACTGGAATTGTGAAACAGTGAATTATAAGTGAAATCTGTCTGTAAACAGTTTTTGGAAAAATGACTTGTGTCATGCACAAAGTAGACGTCTTAAACGACTTGCCAAAACTATAGTTTGTTAACAAGAAATGTGTGGAGTGGTTGAAAAACGAGTTTTAATGACTCCAACCTAAGTGGATGTAAACTTCCGACTTCAACTGTATATACTTCCTGTTTAGTGGATAAGGCCGCACCCACTCACCTTTCCTAGTTGATAGGCAGTGCTGTAGCATCTTCACGGCATCCTTACGACCCTGTTTGGTGGCCTCTACCAGCCAACTCACCGCTGTACAGTTGTTCAGCTCCTCATCTCTCTCCTCGGCCAGGGCCAAGTAGTAACGGCCCACCTACACACAGATACAGCATATCATGTCAAATATGTGCTCATTCTTGTCAGACACATGAAGACCCATTGTAGCTCATATATAGGACTCAGATCTTATTCAATTCTGAGTTCTAATATTTGATTCTATGGTAGGACTTTAAGTTTGCTATGGTGGTCAAACCAGGGTCGACCATGGGAGATGGCTAAGAGGGGCTAGTACTCACCCTAGACTGGGCTTTGGCGTCTCCAGACTTGGCGCTCTCCTCCAGCTCCTCCACACTCAGCTCTTCCTCTGGCTCCTCTACGTAGAGACAACAGTCATCTGATTGATGTATTCATTTCTTAGGAAGGTTACTGCCAAAGGGGATATTACATGGTGACTGGCAGCATTGATACACACAGAAACATGTGCCGCATAGCATTTGGGAACAAGCATACACCTAATGAACTGTAGTGTTATTCATTATGAACATCCTGTAGAAAGGTGGTAACCTCTCACAACAACTGTCCATGTTCACCCCCCCCCCCCCAAACAGAGGGACCACTTCAGCACACAGACCAACAGTCATCCTTTCTGACCCCCACCCACCGGTCCCTCTACCCACGAGGACCACTATCTGTAAATAAAGCTATAAGTGGTATACTGTATCTGTACATCTGTAATTCCTATGTAATAACCCTCTCTGTCATTTGTAATTGGTCGAGCCCTTAGTATTACTGCGTAAGTGAGATAGTGCGCTTCATGTCGTGGCTGGCAGAGGTGGTAAATCTGTGTCACTAAAGGAGCAGGGGGAACTGTCCGTATGAGCTATGCTGATGCTTTACGTATCCCGTTTCTTTCCTCGCATGCCAGTGATTCCTGCCAGCATGGTGGACATATCCCAGCCCTGTGCCTCAGCCCTAAAAAAAACAACAGTTTATTTAGCTCAGTCAACAGCGACTCCTTACCCCCATGAATCTACACACTCACGCTCCAACAAACACACTGCATGCAAACACATTTATACTGAATCTGCATACACATACAATCTTCATTTACGCTGCTGCTACTCTGTCTATCATATATCCTGATGCCTAGTCACCTTATCCCTGTACATATCTACCTCTATCACTCCAGTATCCCTGCACATTGTAAATACAGTATACCTAACTGAGGAACTCAATTTAACCTTGCGCAATACCCTAGATGCAGTCGCACCCCTAAAAACCAAAAAACATTTGACCCTCTAGTGGTGTGGGGGCTGTGCTTTGGCAAAGTAGGTGGGGTTATATCCTGCCCGTTTGGCCCTGTCCGGGGGTCTCGTCGGACAGGGCCATAGTGTCTCCCGACCCCTCCCTTCTCAGCCTCCAGTATTTATGCTGCAGTAGGTTATATGTCGGGGGGTCTTATCCGGTGTCCTGCGTGAATGTAAGTATGTTCTCTCCAATTCTCTCTCGGAGGAGGAGGACACGAGCCCTAGGACCATGTCTCAGGACTACCTGGCCTGATGACTCCTTGCTGTCCCCAGTCCACCTGGCCGTGCTGCTGCTCCAGTTTCAACTGTTCTGCCTGTAGCTATGGAACCCTGACCTGTTCACCAGACGTGCTACCTGTCCCAGATCTGCGGTTTTCAACCTTCTACAGACAGCAGGAGCGGTAGAGATACTCTGAATGATCGGCTATGAAAAGCTAACTGACATTTACTCCTGAGGTGCTGACCTGTTGCACCCTCAACAACCACTGTGATTATTATCATTTGACCCTGCTGGTCATCTATGAACATTTGAAAATCTTGGCCATGTTCTGTTATAATCCGCACCTGGCACTTCCAGAAGAGTACTGGCCACTCCTCACAGCCTGGTTCCTCTCTAGGTTTCTTCCTAGGTTCTGGCCTTTCTAGGGATTCTTTCCTAGCCACCGTGCTTCTACACCTGCATTGCTTGCTGTTTGGGGATTCATGCTGGGTTTCTGTACAGCACTTTGTGACATCAGCTGATGTATCTCCCGTCTGGATTACTGCAACTCGCTGTTGGCTGGGCTCCCTGCCTGTGCCATTAAACCCCTACAACTCATCCAGAACGCCGCAGCCCGTCTAGTGTTCAACCTTCCCAAGTTCTCTCACGTCACCCCGCTCCTCCGCTCTCTCCACTGGCTTCCAGTTGAAGCTCGCATCCGCTACAAGACCATGGTGCTTGCCTACGGAGCTGTGAGGGGAACGGCACCTCAGTACCTCCAGGCTCTGATCAGGCCCTACACCCAAATAAGGGCACTGCGTTCATCCACCTCTGGCCTGCTCGCCTCCCTACCACTGAGGAAGTACAGTTCCCGCTCAGCTCAGTCAAAACTGTTCGCTGCTCTGGCTCCCCAATGGTGGAACAAACTCCCTCACGACGCCAGGACAGCGGAGTCAATCACCACCTTCCGGAGACACCTGAAACCCCACCTCTTTAAGGAATACCTAGGATAGGATAAAGTAATCCTTCTCACCCCCCCTCAAAATATTTAGATGCACTATTGTAAAGTGGTTGTTCCACTGGATGTCATAAGGTGAATGCACCAATTTGTAAGTCGCTCTGGATAAGAGCGTCTGCTAAATGACTTAAATGTAATGTAAATGTAAGAAGGGCTTTATAAATACATTTGATTGATTTGATTATTGGAACGGACCCTGTAAATCGCTTCTTACTTTCTCCTATTCTTCTTACCTTTTATTTCTTGTGTTTTTGTTCTATCTCATGTTATTTGTAATATTACATTGATATTGGTAACTGCACTGTTGGGTTTAGAGCTTGCAAGAAAGTCATTTCACTGTACTTGTGCGCGTGACATAAAAATGTGAAACTTGGTCTACTCTGCTTGGTAAATTCTGTACCTTGTGTTGTATCAGAGGTACAGTACACCTGAATCAGCCATACCAAGCATTGAGAAAGGAATGAGCTTTCCATTCAGGCTTTTCCCAGTAGTACCAGAATAGCTTGGAGAGAAGTAGATGGATAGGAGGATAGGGGTAGGAGAGATGTTTTTCTGCCTTACACAGCAATCCTGGACTGACTACTTTACGTGATCTGGTCAACGTCTGCTATTGTCATGGAGATTGTGGCACGTTCCACAGAGGGAGAGGCTCGGATTGGTGGGTAAGGGTGGGGCGGAGAGGATGAGGCAGGAAGTGAAATACAGAGTCACCATTAGAGCCGTGTGCCCTACCCCAAAAGCCTTAACATAATAGGCAAACAGACAAAGCAAAGGGGTTAGATTAGGGATGTGGTATGTTTTTTTATTGTTGTGTGAACTTTTGTGCGTGAAGGGGGAGGTCCTTGATTGCACTTAGTTTTAGGGTTGGAGTGATTGTGTTGGGTTGTGTTACAAAGCCCTTAGCAGGGGTCCAGAGCTCTGTGGTGTGTGTGTGTGTGTGTGTGTGTGTGTGTGTGTGTGTGTGTGTGTGTGTGTGTGTGTGTGTGTGTGTGTGTGTGTGTGTGTGTGTGTGTGTGTGTCTTTGACTGTACTCACCTGGCTCAGCTATTGAAGCCTGTCGTACAGGGGTAGTAGGGTGCATGCCCGGGGTAACTCCAGCAGCACCAGCCCCCCTCCTCTCATCCGGAGCCCTGCTGGCTGCATTGAGCTGGGATCGTCCCGCCTGGGAGACAGGTCTGACTGGCTGCCGCATGGGGGAGGCAGGAGGGATGGAGAGGGAGGACGCAGGGGGAGAGAGAGGGGGGCCAGGACAAAAAGGTCTGGAAGGTGAGACCGGAGAGGTCGGGGGCGATTTAGGCAGGTGCACAGTGGGTCTAGTGCCCAGGGTAGATTTAAGGGTAGGTGGGGAAAGAGAGGAGGGTAGCGGGGAGGAAGGGGCAGGTTTCAGGGTGGTTGGGGTGTTGGCGGGTGATGGTTCCATGCCTGAAAAACAGAGGAAGATAAAACAATTTGCCGCTGTCGGGCTAAATTAGTTTGAACCTTTATAGACAGAGCTTTTCAGAATCATTAAAAAAAATCATGCCAGTACTCAATCATGGAAGCAATAGCCCGTGCATGAGGGTCGCGTGGAAGCACTTGTCTGTTCACACAGCTCCAGCAGAGTACGGCCAGGGGGCAGAGAGAGAGTGAGGACGCAACAGCTGCATGGCACAATCCTCTTCTGCTCCAATCACTCAACTGTCACTGCCAAAGGGAGCCCATAGCTTCCCTTCTGGACAAAGTGTTAAAAAGTGTCTCTCGACCAAACAACATGCCGCTGTGTCACTTTCAGTGCTTTTCTAGACCCCATGCCCCCAAATATGGTCCAATTTCTTTTATCCAGAACTAACAAAGTTATTTTATCCCGAACTAACAAATGAAGAGCATAAACCAATTCGACTTTAGGCACCAAAATAAGAAGCTACTACCACTATTATGAACAGGGTGACAGGTTGGCATGCAAGAGATGGAGGCACCATCACGTGTTCTGCTGCAATGCAGGGGATTTCCCCAAGCCAATGACTTTGATTTGACCGGTGGAAAGTATAATAAGCAAATGGACTTAGTCAAGTGACTCATTGTTTTAGACTACATTAAAAAAAATTAAAAAGTTGGTGACCAGTTTAAAATATAATGCGAAACACGCGCCTGTCGCTTTAAAAATGACTAGCTATTCTTTAATCAATGCTACATTGTGATATGACAGTCAACTGGCAGTTCTTCCTACGGACAATACAGCATGTCCAAAACAAACATGTCAGCGTCATTCTCTCACCTTCGCAGTCAAAGACTCGATCTGTGTTTCATCTAGTCGACAAGAAGCTACTAGAAATGTCCCCGATGAAGTTGTTCAGGGTCTCCTGTCATTCATCCCTTTCACTTTTTACAGTTCGGTGCCACAAGCAGCATCTGTGATCAAACTCCACTTATAGCGAGGAGAGAACTCTTCCAGCTGTCATAATAAACGCCCACTTTATGTGTTATGATTGGACGTTTTTTTTGTGACGCCTTCATCTTCTCTTAATATGATTGGCTACTAATACAGGAAGTCGACATTTCCCTAGCTTTCTCTTTCAGGCATCACCAGTATACCATCGAAATGTTGTCGCGCAGAGAATAGGTTGATAGGATGACGTCTTTATATATTTCCATGACATGATTTATGTGCCATAGCCTACATGCATCGATAAGAACTATACATCATACGTTCATGCACGCATAAAAAGTAAATGCTTTAGTCACACCATGCCATAAGAATTACGTTGTAAAAACATGTCCAGAGATTCTCCCTGTGTAAACACTCCACTGAAGTTTACATAGCTTCATGCTCGATTGCTCTTCCTGGCTACTTCATCATGTGGCTGTCTCCTTGTTCGCAGGGAATTGCCAATGTCCGAGCCTTGAGCTGATGCTGAGCCCGGCGACAATCACCGAGGTCTCTCGTATCGTCTACCACGGGTTCGCTTTCGTCCCGGTGCCCACCTCGGCCGCCGCGACATTGCACCTGGCGCTGGGCTCGCAGGTGATTCCGGGAACACCTCCACGTGTCTCCTTCATCAATGGGGCACCTGTCACCTTGTCCTTCCAGAATGTGGACAGTCAGTAGAGGTGGGTCGGGGAGTGAGTGCCAACTTTTTAAATTATTTTTTTTCAGTTATTGCAATGCACGTTTTAAAACAGCGTAAGGCATTCAAGTGTTGTTATTTCATTTAGCAGATTATGTATTCATGTGTTAACAGTCAGCATACGGAGCTTAGTTGTGTCAGTTCTCAGAATGCACCGCATGTTATTTTATTTTGCTTCTCAGAATTGTATGCGTGTCCTACCTGGGTCAGTTCACCTCAGAGGCAGGGATTGAACTGCAGTCAGATGGTAAGAGCAACCTGTGTCACATCATATTGATGACAATGATGATGAGAATAATATTTTGTGTATTTTGTATTTTATTAGGATCACCATTAACTGTTGCAAAAGCAGCAGCTACATTTCCTGGGGTCCACACAAAACATGAAACATGACATAATACAGAACATCAATAGACAACAGCTCAAGTACAGAACTACATAAACTGTTAATCTGCATATTCACAACAGCACATCCACAACTCCTTCTGCTGGAGAATGACATGTCATCCCTACATACCAGTGTGGAGCTCCCCTGTCTCCCCTCCCTCCCCAGGGCCTGAGGGTGCCCCTGACCCCTGTCTGCTACTGGAGGAGGACCAGGAACCACTGGAGTCTCATACACAGATTGAGCCAAAGGTGGAGAGAAAGCAATAACACTCGTCTCCATTCACACAGGCAAATCATACTCACAAAAGCTGGTGCAATTCAAATCAAGTCAAATTTTAGTTGTCACATACACATGTTTAGCAGATGTTATTGCGGATGTAGCAAAATGCTTGTGTTTCTATCTCCAACAGTGCAGTAATATCTAACACTTCACAACAATACAAACAACAATTAAAGTCTATATATATGGGGCAGCAGCCTCAAAGGTGCAGGGATACATAACCGGGTGGAAGCCAGCTAGTGATGGCTATTTAACAGTCTGATGGCCTTGAGATAGAAGCTGTTTATCAGTCTCCCGGGCCCAGCTTTGAGGCACCTATACTGTCCTCGCCTTCTGGATGATAGTGGGGTGAACAGGCAGTGGCTTGGGTGGTTGTTGTGCTTGATTATCTTCCTGTGATATCGGGTGCTGTAGGTGTCCTGGAGGGCAGGTAGTTTGCCCCCAATGATGCGTTGGATAGACCGCACCACCCTCTGGAGAGCCCTACGGTTGCTGGCGGTGCAGTTGCCGTATCAGGCAGTGATACAGCTCTACAGAATGCTCTCAGTTGTGCATATGTAAAAGTGTGTGAGGGTTTTAGGTGCCAAGCCAAATTTCCTCAGGATCCTGAGGTTGAAGAAGTGCTATTGCGCCTTCTTCATCATACTGTCTGTGTGGGTGGACCATTTCAGATCGTCAGTGATGTGTACGGCGAGGAACTTGAAGCTTTCCAACTGCTCCACTGCGGTCCCATAGGGGCGTGCTCCCGCCACGATGTGATCCTTTGTTTTGTCTACATTGAGTGAGAGGTTATTTCCCTGGCACCACATTCCCAGGGCTCTCATTTCCTGTCTGTAGGCTGCCTCGTCATTGTTGGTAATCAGGCCTACTACTGTTGTGTCGTGATTGATTTGGAGGCGTGCGTGGCAACGCAGTCATGGGTGAACAGGGAGTACAGGAGGGGGCTGAGCACGCACCCTTGTGGGGCCCCTGTGTTGAGGATCAGCGAAGTGGAGGTGTTGTTTCCTACCTTCACCACCTGGGGGCGGCCTGTCAGGAAGTTCAGGACTACTGCAATGGATGTTGTTTTTTGCCATAGAAACGTAAAGGTGGATGGCCAAAGGGAAAGAAGAGGCAACCTCCGAGAGAGTTAACTGCCCCCAGAGTTCCAACAACAGGGTGAGAGATGCACACACATCCACACATAAACACACTTGTTTATTGGGAGAGGAGATGTTACTCTCATTGCGAAAAGCGTGTGTGTGTGTGTGTGTGTGTGTGTGTGTGTGTGTGTGTGTGTGTGTGTGTGTGATGCCCGTGTAGTGTGTTACATAGTGTCTAGACTCTAGGGTGTAGTAGTTATGTAATTAGATGTGCTCTAAGATGATTGCCTGTTGGTGGTTGTTGTTGTCAGGAGGACTCTTGGGAGGCCCTCACAGGTCTGTATGTGTGTACGTGTCTGCGGGTGTGTGCGTATGTTCCTGTGTGTGTGTGCATGTGAAGGGGTGGTACATATGCAATATCGTTCTCTGCAAGTCTTTTTTTTTGTAAGCTGTTGCAATAGCAGTGTTTCACCAGTAAGTGGCTGTATAGGGCTCAAGTCAGTTGTGTTCTCTTTTCAAAGTGCTGTTGAGAATGCTTACTGTGTTCTGTTTTTTTGAAAGCTTTGTGTGTGTTTCTGCTCAGAGGAGTTTGAGAAGGACAGAGGCAGCCGGCAGCAGGCTCCAGGGATGGAGAGAAGCCCTGTGGGTGAGGAAGAGGAGGCAGAGTTGGCTCGTACGTTGGGTCTGTCCTCGCTGGACATCAGTGTGCTGCAGGAGCTGCTGCTCAGACACATACTGACAAGCACTGACCACTATTTGCCATGACCACATTCATGACTTGGACAAAGCCAATTTCTAAAATGGCTGAAGCTGCGGATCTATAGCTAACCTCCCCGTCCCGTCTGCCTGGATCCGTTTTCCCCAGAGCTGAAGAGCCGAATCACGTTCTGCGCATGTTTCCTTACCTAAATGGAGATCTTCTTGAGTTATACAGTGTTGTTTTTAATTATGGACAGTGAGCGAACTTTAGAGCAGTTGGTGGAAACAATCTGTCGCATAGTCTACCTGTGTTTAGTTTCTATCACAGCACATATTTTGCCTAGTGGCGCGTGCTATTGAGTTTTTGCCAAAAATGTGACCATTTGCACAAACATCCTAAAGTTCTTAAGAAATGTGATTGTTTTCTGTCTTACAGTAACCTTATACTATGCTATTATGTTTGGTTATGTTACATGGAATCAATAAGTGATCTTGCAGACATTGATTCAGCTTTGATATAACTTTATTAAACAAATACCATTTATGTCAGACTAGCCTGATCTCTACAAGACTGTGCGACAAGTAGAGAATCCCGCACATGCACAGAAGTCGTGAAGAGGGCTCGACAAAATCTATTCCCCCTCAGGAGACTAAAAAGATTTGGCATGGGCCCTCAGATCCTCAAAAGGTTCTACAACTTCACCATCGAGAGCATCACTGCCTGGTATGGCAACTGTTTGGCCTCCGACCGCAAGGCACTACAGAGGTTAGTGCGTACGGCCCATTACATCACTGGGGCAAAGCTTCCTGCCATCCAGGACTTCTATACCAGGCGGTGTTAGAGGAAGGCCCTAAAAAATTGTCAAAGACTCCAGCCAACCTGGAGTAGACTGTTCTCTCTGCTACAGCACAGCAAGCGGCACCGGAGCATCAAGTCTAGGTCCAAGAGGCTTCTAAACAGCATCTACCACCAAGCCATAAGACTCCTGAACATCTAATCAAATGGCTACCCAGACTATTTGCATTGCCCCACCCCCCCACCCCCACCTCCCTCCCTGTTTTACACCGCTGCTACTCTCTGTTGTTATCATCTATGCATAGTCACTTGAATAACTCTTCCTACATGTACATATTACCTCGATTAACCGGTGCCCCTGCACATTGACTCTGTACCGGTACCCATCTGTATATAGTCTTGCTTTTGTTATTTTACTGCTGCTCTTTAATTACTTGTTACTTTTATTTCTTATTCTTATTTTTTATTATTATATATATATATATATATATATATTAACTCCATTGTTGGTTAGGAGCTTGTAAGTAAGCATTTCACTGTAAGGTCTACCTACACCTGTTGTATTCGGCTGATGTGACGAATACAATTTGATTTGAAGCGGCAGGAACTTTAGTGTTGGAAAGAGGTTGGATCTGCAGCCACTCCGTTCTAACAACCACAGTGAAACGCTGTATTTAGTTCTACACCTCTCTCTCAAACAACAGTGAATTAAAGTGTTACTGTGTACTGTCTCCCATTGTAGAATCCTTACGCTCAGCAGGCAGTGTTCATATTCAATTGTTTAGGTTGGCCTCTTTTTTTTTCTCTCACTTTCTATCTGTAGGAGTGTAAGGAGTGTTTTGAGTTTGAGCTCCAGGTTCTCAGGGCCTCCAGGGAGAGCCTGGACTCTCAGCTCCCCACCCTCACCATAGAACTATTACTTTTTCACACAGTTAAGAACAAATTCTTATTTTCAATGATGGCCCAGGAACAGTGCCTTGTTCAGGGGCAGAACTACAGATTTGTACCTTGTACCAGATTTGTACCAGGGATTCAATCTTGCAACCTTTCGGTTACTAGTCCAACGCTCTAACCACTAGGCTACACTGCCGTACCAAATGTGGACGAATGAATGTGGGCGAATGAGAGAGATGGAAAAAGAGAGTCAGAAAGAAGGAATGATAGGGAATATAGGGGGATTAATTTCTTAACAGTTCTATTGAGGTAGTTATAAATGAAACCTTATTTCTATATTAGTGCAATCTAGTTGGAGGGGATGAGGGTATTTCCTGCTGTGGCACTTTCCATTCAAACTGTTAAACACACCCACATACACATTTTTCCATGTATTGGGTAATAATCTCAAGCCCGAGGTTTAGAATAATTTGCTTCTTATGAGGCCAATCCCTTTCATTGTGCTAATCTCCATCAGGGTGTTATTTGCGGGACAGCAGTGCTGGAGTTGGCATCAAGTTAATGGCTCATGGTAGAGATCACAGTCGTGTTTAAGGCCAGACAAAAGAGCTCATAGAAGGGTAAGAGAGTCTCATCCTTTCCTTATCCCTGTCGGGTGGTGACTGATTTAAGATGATAGGACAGGATCAAGCCTCATGTTAGGCAATCACAGTATTGATGTCATCTATTATACAGTTCATTAAGTTCAGTGGTCAGGGAGGACTGGAGGTGAAGAAAAAGATCAGACTATGATAACAGAAATATTACCTTTTTGTTTATATATACAGTACCAGTCAAAAGTTTCGGGACACTTACTCATACAAGGGTTTTTCTTTATTTGTACTATGTTCTACATTGTAGAATAATAGTGAATAGATCAAAACTATGAAATAACACATGAAATAATGTAGTAACCAAAAATATATTTTACATTTGAAATTCTTCAAAGTAGCCTTGATGATAGTTTTGCACACTCTTGGCATTCTCTCAACCAGCTTCATGAGGAATACTTTTCCAATATTCTTGAAGGAGTTCCCACATATGCTGAGTACTTGTTGGCTGCTTTTCCTTCACACATACCATCTCAATTGGGTTGAGGTCAGGTGATTGTGGAGGCCAGGTCATCAAATACAGTACCACCACTCTGCTTATTGATCAAACTACCCAACCCGAAGGTGTGTTTTACCTTTATTTAACTAGGCAAGTCAGTTCAGAACAAATTCTTACTTTACAATGACTACCTACCCCGGCCAAACCCTCCGCTAACCCGGACAACACTGGGCCAATTGTGCACCGCCCTATGGGATTATGATGCAGCCCGGAATAAAACCAGGGTATGTAGGGTCTAGCACTGAGATGCAGTGCCTTAGACCACTGCGCCACTCGGGAGGTCATTGTCCTGTTCGGGGAAAAAATGATAGTCCCACTAAGCGCAAACCAGACGGGATGGCATATCCCCGAAGAATGCTGTGGTAGCCATGCTGGTTCCTTGAATTCCAAATAAATAACTGACAGTATCACCAGCAAAGCACCATCACACCTCCATGCTTCACGGTGGGAACCACACTTGCTGAGTTCATCCGTTCACCTACTCTGCTTCTCACAGAAACACAGCGGTTGGAACCACAAATCTCACATTTAGACATATTTCCAACAGTCTAATGTCTATTTCCAATGTTTCTTGGCCCAAGCAAGTCTCTTCTTCTTATTGGTGTCCTTTAGTAGTGGGTTCTTTGCAGCAATTTGACCATGAAGGCCTGATTCACGCAGTCTCCTCTGAACAGTTGATGTTGAGATGTGTCTGTTACTTGAACTCTGAAGCATTTATTTGGGCTGCAATTTCTGAGGTGCAGTTAACCCTAATGAACTTATCCTCAGCAGCAGAGATAACACTGGGTCTTCCTTTCCTGTGGCAGTCCTCATGCGAGCCAGTTTCATCATAGTGCTTGATGGTTTTGCGACTGCACTTGAGGACACTTCATGTCTTAAAGTAATGATGGACTGTCATTTCTCTTTGCTAATTTGAGCTGTTCTTCCCATAATATGGACTTGATCTTTTACCAAATAGGGCTATCTTCTGTATACCACTCCTACCTTGTCACAATACAACTGATTGGCTGGTTGAGAGAATGCCAGGAGTGTGCAAACATTTCATCAGGGCAAAGGGTGGATACTTTGAAGAATCTCAAATATAAAATATATTTTGATTTGTTTAACATGTTCTTGGTTACTACATGAATCCATATGTGCTATGTCATAGTTTTGATGTCTTCACTATTCTGACTGGTACTGTAAATATATAAAGTGAGTTACGGTATTCACTGTACGGATCTACCAGTACTGATCTCCTCCAGGTAACACGCCTCTAAAGAAACAAGCTCCATCCATTGTTGCCTTGACAAAGTGATGATAAGGAGAGACGCACAGGAAGAAGGGAAACGCAGGTAACCATAGCAACCGACCAGGGTTTGGTGTTAGAGCGGACAGTGACGGGGTAGTTAAATATATGTATCCATTACCAACATTCTAGGGAATGCGCCCCTAGTGTCCACTACCCACCCTTTGAAGTTCCCTTTGTAAGGAAGGGAGCTGTTATTCAGAATGGAACAAAGCCTGGGTGCCACAGCAGCAGTGGTAGCTTGTGACTGAGATGCTGCCTTGATAATGATGGATAGGATTTACATAGTGCTATTCCAAGTGCTCAGAGAGCTTTATATTGTAACCGGACACCCAGCTGAGGCTGTGCGCCAACGTGAGATGTTGCTTGCTGTTAGATCGCCGATGCGGCGAGCAGCCTCACTTCTCCATATTGATCTGCTTCTATTTTTAGGCTCTGGGAGATGTGAGGATGATGATGATGAAGATGAGAATAAAGGATGAAGCCAGGGAAACAGAAGGGCCACACTAAACAAGGGGCCGTCGGTTGGCAGCTTTTCATGTCTGTTTTTTGTTCTGTTTGTAGATTTGAGTGTTTCTTTGTTTCTGGGGCGATTTTGTTTGTTTTGTGCGATGAGTCAGTTCTTGCAGCCAGGGGTCTTTTGTAAACTGTTGCTACACACAAGCTATGTTTGTTGCTAGTGAGTGTGTGCTTTAGAGTGTAGCTTCGTTAGCAGCTAAAAAACATTAAAAACATTATTTCCATGACATAGACTGACCAGGTGAATCCGGGTGAAAGCTATGATCCCTTATTGATGTCACTTGTTAAATCCACTTCAATCGGTGTAGATGAAGGGGAGGATATAGGTTAAAGAAGGATTTTCAAGCCTTGGCACCAATTGAGACATGGATTGTGTATGTGTGCCATTGAGAGGGTAAATGGACAAGACAAAATATTGAAGTGCCTTTGAACGGGACATGGTAGTAGGTGCCAGTGGTGTAAAGTACTTAAGTAAAAATACTTGAAAGTACTACTTATGTAGTTTTTTTTAGGTATCTACTTTACTATTTATATGTTTAACTACTTTTACTTCACTACATTCCTAAAGGAAATGATGTATGTTTTACTCCATACATTTTCCCTTTTGAATGCTTAGCAGGACAGGAAAATGGTCTAATTCACACTCTTATCAAGAGAACAACCCTGGTTATCCCTACTGCCTCTGATCTGGCAGACTCACTTTGTTTGTAAATTATATCTTAGTGTTTGAGCGTGCCCCTGGCTATCTATACATTTTAAAAACAAGAAAATTAAGCGGTGTGGTTTCCTTAACATAAGACATTTTAAATGATTTATACTTTTGATACTTAACTATATTTAGCAATTACGCTTACTTTTGATACTTAAGTATATTTAAAAGCAAATACTTTTACTCAAGTAGTATTTTACTGGGTGACTCACTTTTACTTTAGTCATTTTCTATTAAGGTATCTTTACTTTTGCTCAAGCATGACAATTGGGTACTTTTTACATCACTGGTAGGTGCCAGGAACTGAAACTCTGCTGGGTTTTTCACACTCAACAGTTTCCCGTGTGTATCAAGAATGGTCCACCACCCAAAGGACATCCAGCCAACTTGACACAACTTTGGGAGGCATTGGAGTCAGTGGTAATTTTAGCATATAAATCTTGATGGGGCAAACTCCCAAAATGTTTTTTTAGATGCATGCAAGCAAATCCACAACACAACACTAAACAGTGCATTAATTGCACTATAACAGTGACAAACGGTTCCCACAAACTGTTAGAGCCTACATAAAGCTGTCCCAACAGCAGGCCTTTCTTTTCAGCACCATAGAGGGAATCCTTACAACTGCTACACCTGGCTGTCAGCAGTCTGGCAGTGAAACAGTTCATTCAACCTCATTTACTGCCTTTTCAAAAAACATAGCTGATATAGCAGACTTGCTTAAAAAAGTGTAGTTTCTATTGACAATTGAGATCTACTGTACATAAGGGAATGATGAGCGGATGAGTTAATCCGTCATTTCAATTAAGACATTTATGAGCGAGCTTGGAAGGGCGTAGTCAATATAACTATTTGTTCAGCACTTTTGAAATGTACAGCACGTAATTCAGAACCTGGCCCGGCCTTACAGTATTCTCCTTGTACACCAAGTCAGAACCGTAGGATAAATAAAGGGGGCATATTAACAGACAATGAAAGCTCTTACAATATTTGATGATTACATTTCTCTAAAACAGGCTACAGCCTACATATGCACCACCAAGTCAGAACAGTATACTAAGTTATGAGGGTGAAAAGGACCAAAGCTAGTTTTTTTTCCAGAGTTCCCAGTTGTCTTCAACTCACTGAAGTCTGAGATTTCCCATTTCCGAGTTTTCAGTTGTTTTGAATGCGTCAGAAGTCATGCTGGATTGACAGCATGGCCAATGTATTCAACCTTTTCTGGACCATGGTGTTGCGAGTGACTGTTTATTGTTTTAAGCTTGGAAAAAAGACCCTTAAACCCAGACTAGAATAGTGATTGCTTTACAAAGCTTGCAGTTAGCCACCGATTCCTTCCAATCCACTCATTGTTGAATTTGCAATTTCCAACTTGTTGTGTAATGTTTATGTCCAATGGCCGATGAGCACCGATACATTTAATCTATAATTTCTCTTCATATGATTAGGATTGTAATGATTTGCCAGTATATTGTCGACTTGATTCATGATGATAACTGCTTGTCTAGCTTGCTAGCTAAGATTTTGAAAGTATGATGCTGACATGATTAGTCCAATCAAAGCTACGTGATTTGACGTCATTTTATCTCTGGCCAATGACCTTGAGCCTTCTTGGATGGGCACTTCTAATGTAAATCTATGGCAGAACCCAAGGGGCCTGAATTATCGAGCTCTCCCTATAGATTTTGCGGTGACGTAGTGTCCCCATGAGTGGCAGAACACTTAGCCAATCACGGCTCAACTAGAGAACATTACCAACCCCTACGCTCTGTATTTTCCGCTGGCTGCCCCACCACCACAGAAAGCACTGAGCTCGGCTGAAACATCTGCATTTTGGAGCTGCTTCATTCAAGAAAGCAACTCTATATTCGGACGGTGTTCTCAATGTTTTGTACACTCAGTGTATAGTCTACATAACACAATGTACAGACTGTGTTAAATGTTTGCCTAGTATGCTAATAAACACACTGCAACAGTTGTTTACTTTCCTACAGCTGAAGCAAATATACCCTTTCCATCCTGAGCCCACATTTAGTTCCTTCCTTGCACTGGCCACACAGCAGCTTTTCATCTAGATATTCTGAGTCTGTGTTATGACGCTGGCTGTGGAAGGTATAAAAGTGTATTTGTAAAGTAAAGAACAGTACTGGAATGTGTAATGGAACAGTTCTGTTACCACGGTTCTGTCCTCATCCACCGTTCCTCACAGACAGATATGTTTACATTCCGTCCGGTATTTCAATGGACAGGAACAAATAAATAAATGGCACCCCAACCACTTTCTATACCAATATGTACTCTGTGCAGTGTGTTTTGAGTTATGTTCTGTGTGTGTTTTGGCTGCTGCTTTGGGTAAGGATGTGGAACATCAGACTCACGTAGTCTGTGTAATAGAGGGTGAGTCATGCCTACGAAGGCTCATTTACTACACATGAAGCATTACATCACTACTGGCAGGCTGTGACAGTGTGGGACTAGGATCAACATTGGGAAAAGGCGATGTTTCGGAGCCTGTACTGTACTGCCTGAGAACATGGACATGGACATGAGAGAGAAGAGAGAGAGAGAGAGAGAGAGAGAGAGAGAGAGAGAGAGAGAGAGAGTGGGAAGGGAGGATCACTATCAGTAGCTTCATTTGATGATCTAAATCTCCATATAACTCAATCTCTCGCAGGTCCCATCTGAGCCCTTCAGACTGTCTGTCACTAAAGAAGCTGGTTCCTAATTAGTTTAAATTGTTAATCCTCATGAATATATTTAAGCTCATACTGTCACACACATGAATTCTTAAGCTGGTTATGTAAAGTTTATTAAGACAGAGGCTTGTTTCTACACTCCACTCCTTTCAGTACAGCCATAGGAAAATATAATAGCTATAGCATCCATCACCAATATTTCTACACTGACTACGGCCTCAAACACCCATCCCATCCAACAGCAGACCGATTCATAAAATGATGAAAAGCAACACTCGCTATTAGTCAGTCTCTCTCTGCCTGCCCCGCATTCAAATCATCCCTCCAAAGCCCCTTCCTTATCAGTCTGTTATGCAGCTTTCACCCAGACAGCCCAATTCTGATATTTTTCACTAAGTTATCTTATATACCAATCAGATCAGCTCTGAAGAATATCTGATGTGAAAAGATCTGATGTAACTATTCAAAAGAACGATTAGTGGGGAAAAAAAGATCAGAATTGGTCTGTCTGTGTAAACGCAGACTCATTGTGCTGTTCTCAGCATCAGGCCTAGCCTACCAACCACACTCACCCTCCCAACATCCTATGGCCCTGCAGCGATGGACTACATATGCTGCCACTAACGTGTGCAGTGGAGTCTGTTAGTGTGTCTGTGCTTGTGTATGTCTGTGTGTTGAATGCCACTCAGACAGACCACAGCAGTAGGCAGAGAGAGAGAGAGAGAGAGACAGGCAGCTGGGCGTGAGTAATGCATCCATCCAGGCCCAGGGAATCTGGGTCACAGTCACACTACTGTGGGACTTCAGGCAGACACTATTATTTACTCTCACTAGATACTTATACTGCTGGGTGATGTTCACTAATGCAAACACTCCTCCTATACACGCATACAGATAGTCAGCCCGGTTACTCTGTGGGATGGGTAGTCTATAGCTGCATTGACTGCCCACTCCTGATTGACATTGGAATAAGCATTCACCAGATGGAGGAGCAAAGAATGGACTAGGGAAGGAAGTGGAACAGTGCCTAAGCAAAAACGTTTTTTTTCTCTCACATTTCTCACATTCAGTCCACTTCAAAGGGTCAGAGGTTAATTGGGTATCATCATTATTCAATAGCCTATTATTAGGATAGAGGACTGGTTCTGTGCATTATTAGGCACATCTTAAAGACAAGGGGGATAGCATCATATATGCGTAATTGCATAGCTTATTGCCAGACCACCAGGCGTCCTGCTATGACGGTGCACGCTTCTCCCGCACGCTCTTCCCGTGCGGTGTCATTCCTGAACACGCAGTCAGGTGTCGCGTGTCTTTTGCGTTACCGGCGACGTCCATGATTTTCCCACGTCCACGTAGCGTTGTTTTTTTTATCTCCCATTTTATCACCGGGAGAGCTGAGCTGCTGGATGAAATGTTTTGAGAGAAAACTGACGTCGTGTAGGCGTGGTGTGTGCCAGCGTGCAGAGAGAAGCCCACCGCAGAACCGTTAATCCAGTCCGGACACCACGTTTTAGTGGAATTTAGCCTACATTTGGCCAAACTTTACCATCCGCTGCTATTTATAAAGGGATTCATTCATAGCAGACTATTTGAGAGGATAAGTTTGTAACTCGCCTGCTCGATGGAAAAAAGAGAACGCCCAGCACAGCATCTCACATCGAGGTGAGAGTGCGCTTTATAAACCGACGCCGAGGCACCGCTGCCATAGTGAATGAGAACCAGCAACGTTTAACCAGACCGACAAGAATACCTCTCACTTGATGACTGACACCATTTAAGTAAGTTTATGTTGGCCAGCCCGATAGCTCTGTAGGCAAATTTGTGAATTTGTGTGACGTGCGCAAACTGACAGGCAGGCTGTGGCTTCTGCAACATCCTCTGATATCCGGGTAGCGCTGCCAGTCATCACATAACTCTATACTTCCGTCTTTAAATTGTATCTTCTTTACACGGAGTCCGTGTAACATTGTAATATTGTGTCTAGCCGGCTGATGTTGCAACATGGCCATGACAGATTGCTGATCTTCAGCTTTTTAGAGCCATCTTGGCCGTGCATATGGATGTTGTGGTCTGCGGCAGGGCTGGCCATAGACATTTGGGGGGGCCCTAGACGAAATTTGGTGGTGGTTAAATAGCTGATGTGCTAGGGACATGTCCATCTCCAACATTACATGTCCATCTGACATGGCCATTTACTCTAGCCTACGGTACTGTAATATTGCCTGAGTACTGTAAAATTGCTTGAAACAACTGGACGCATGAACATAATTTCTCCAAGTGGACACAACATATGTGTCCCGCTTACATCACTAATGATGGTGATTAGAAGGTGCGATGCACAGGTGCTTTGGGCACCTAAACCCAGATTTGTCATCAAATGTGACTCTTTGCTAATTGGATCTTTTAGAGCAACAGCTGCCTGGACCATTTGCTCTCTTCACTGCCTCTCCTCCAACCCTCAAACTCCTGACCCCCAACCTCTGCCCTTTTATCCCTGCCCTTCTAATACATTTGGTATGGAGTCTAATGTGTGTCCCACTCCGCCTTGCCTTTCTCACTTTATCTCTCCTTGCTTTCAATGCTGGATCTGTATCCCTCTCCCTTTCTCACCCCTCACCTCTTACCCATCTCACCCCAGACCCCAGCCTTGAGTAGGGTAAGTGTGTTGGAGAAAACAAGAGATGGAGGCAGGTTTAATGAGGATACTGGATGCATTGTCATGTGTGTGAGGGGATGAGAGGCTGCTACTGCTATCGCTTCTGCTGCTACACACACACTCGGGCCAGGGCGATACCGGTATCGCAATTCTCGTTAGTAGCTCGGCTAGGAAACTAAACATGAAGTGGGTTTAACTTTAGGAAAACAGCCTGAATGTTGGAAACAAACATCCCTATGTTGTCATCCATAGTCACATTTGATTTGTTTTCCCAAGCTAAAGCACACAACCTTTTACATACAACAGGTTTTTAAAGAACCAAAGAGTTTGGTCTGCTTCATGTTTTCACTTTGGGAAAAAGCATTGGCACAGTGTTATCGTCCTGGCCCTGAACACACACACACACACACACTGCTGTTTAAATCCCACACATTGCTCTATTAAAATTCAGCATCGTACCATCATCACAGACAGTAGGTAGCAAGCAGTCCTTTTAATAGACTGCAATAGTATACTGTTGAGCCTTCTGTTCCCTCTCTTTACACAACACTGCAGCTCCCATCATGACTTGGACTGTTGTGAATATCGAGTTGTTTGTACTCACTAAAAACAAATGGTTCATTATAGCATATACCTCACGTTGGGTTATTGTAACCCAATGCATTGAGTAGATTCTTCAAAACCCAGCGCGTTGGGTTATTGTAACCCAATGCATTGAGTAGATTCTTCAAAACCCAGCGCGTTGGGTTATTGTAACCCAATGCATTGAGTAGATTCTTCAAAACCCAGCGCGTTGGGTTATCTAATCAACCCACAGTTGGGTTAACTATAACCCAATGTCACTGTGATTATTATGTTAAATCGTTGTATTTAATAACTTTATTTTAAACACATTCACATTGATACACCAAGGCAATCAACCCTTAACAACAACTGATTCCTGTGCGCAAACGATGTGGACGCCGATTTAAGGCAGCAGCCTCGCACCTCTGATTCAGAGGGGTTGGGTTAAATGCGGAAGACACATTTCGGTTGAATGCATTGTTGTGCAACTGACTAGGGTTCCCCTTTCCCTTCCCTTCCCTTTCCACTCAACACCCTCCCTATCAGTGGTGTAAAGTAACTAAGTAAAAAATACTTTGAAATCAAACTACTTCAGTAGTTCTTTCTTCTTCTGTACTTTACTATATATATTTTTGACAACTTTTACTCCAGAACATTCCTGAAGACAATATTTACATTTTTACTCAAATATGTTTTCCCTGACACCCAAAAGTACTCATTACGTTTCAAATGCTCAGGCAGGACGGCAATATTGGTACAATTCATGCACCTATTAATATAACGTGTTATCATCCCTACTGCCTCTGCTCTGGTGGACTCACTAAACACAAATAATGTGTTAGTAAATTGTGTTGGAGTGTGACCCTGACTGTTCGTAAATAGAAAAACAAGGAAATTGTGCCATCTGGTTTGATGTGTCGCGTTTACTTTGACTTTACTTTTGCTCAAGTATGACAATTAAGTACTTTTTCCACCATTGTAAATTAGTGCATTTAAAAACACATATTTTTAGGCTTTTACTCAAGTAGTAATTTACCGGGTGACTTTTACTTGAGTCATTTTCTGTTAAGGTATCTTTACTTTTACTCAAGTATGACAATAGAGTACTTTTTCCAACACTGCTCCCTATCCCTAATACATAAGATGTAAAATAAGTGTTGAAACAAGACCAATACACAGAGTTTCAAATGTCCAGCAAGTGTCCACTATATGCAATTACATTGAACCTTACACAGGTCTGTGAGCAGTGTAGCGTTCCCCCGAGCTGGCGGACAAATGGTTCTTGGCTCTGCCTTCCGGAGGTAGGCTATTGCTTGTTGACTCCAACCTTAAAAGTAACAACAAAGAAAGTTTAGCAGGTCTGTTAGAAATGCCTTTGTCACACCGTCTGGATAAGGGAAGCATTTCTATGCTCTACTGACAGTACAGGTGGACTGCATTGTAGAAATGATCATATTACAGTATGTGTACAGGTTGTGTTAAGGGTATATCATTTCCCCATCCATTTTTTATGACCATGGAGGCATCATGCCAGGAACCACCTTCAGGTCCACTTCGCCAAATGGGTCTATAGGGGAAAACGACATCAAACACATCTCAAATGAGTAAATATGCCTAGTTTTGGGTTGGCACATGCGCTCCAGCCAACATGTTGCAGATAGTGTTGAGTAGGTTAGTTTACATGATGATATTATTATGGATTAGAGCGAGAATATTTTGGTCAAGCATCGATCATCATGTCATCAGAGTAAGACCCTTGACATCTATTGGGAACGAGCATCAAGTGCATACCCTGCACTTTCACCACCCTGTGAAGTTGATCCTAACTTATTTCATCTCTAGCATAATAAACTGCATGGTTTCCTGAGTCGTAGTGGGAGGAGCACATGCCATGTCATCGCGTGACTCCAAGTTTACTTCAACTTGATGGTTATTATATCAATATTTGCGACTTAAAGGTGTTTTTACTGCCATTTCTTCCATAATTAATTTTACTGACTCATGTCAAATGAACACATTTTGTCGGAATTGATAAAATTGTATCGAAACATCCTGTTTCCGTCACAGTCGTTGTGATATTTGTTTCTACGGCATAACTTTACTCGTATACAAACTGTGGATGGAAACGTGGTTAATGTCCAAGAGTGAACAGATGTGTCAAAAACATGATTATTTTTATAGTTCTAGTATATTTGTCACATTGTCTTACCATTAGAAGGGTTTCAGCATCCTCTGCCAGGTCACTTTTCCTCTTCTCCCCCTATGGAAGGTCCAATCCTGGGCCTGGAGGCTGGCCAGACCTGTTCTGTAAGTCCACAATCTGCTCTCTCCCTCTCTGCTGCAGCTTTTATCACAGCACTGCCTGGTGTGTGTGTGTGTGAGTGAGTGAACAGTATGTGAGGAGTGTGCCCCTCTGTGTGTGTCTCCCATCCTTTCAGTGATGGCAAAATTACCCAATTGTCATACTTGAGTAAAAGTAAGATCTTTTCAAATAGAAAATGACTCAAGTGAAAGTCACCCAGTAAAATACTACTTGAGTAAAAGTCTCAAAAGTATTTGGTTTTGAATATACTTAAGTTTAAAAAGTAAATGTAATTGCTCAAATATACTTAAGTATCAAAAGTGAAAGTATAAATCATTTCAAATTCCTTATATTAAGCAAACCAGAAGGCACCATTTATTTTTTTATATATATATTTTTTTACAGATAGCCAGGGGCACACTCCAACACTCAGACATAATTTACAAACGAAACATGTGTTTAGTGAGTCTGCCAGATCAGAGGCTTTTCCTGTCCTGCTAAGCATTCAAAATGTTCCGAGTACTTTTGGGCATCAGGGAAAACTGATGGAGTTTAAAGTACATAATTGTCTTTAGGAATGTAGTGAAGTAAAAGTACTCAAATATAAATAGTAAATTACAGATACCCCAAAAACGACTTAAGTCGTACTGTTAAGTATTTTTACTTAAATACTTTACACCACTGAACCTTTTCATAGGTACATTTTAAACCCAGTCAGTGCGTAGTTAATGGGTGTTCTGTCTCACTTCAGTCACTTTGGTTATATTGATATTTAACCCAGCCGTGTATGTTCATGCGTGTGTGTGGGCTCTGTTGTGCAGACTGGCCTAGAGGTGGTCCATCTGTGTTTGGCTAATGAGCTCTGGACCAGTCTAAAGGCATCTGCCTTTATTGCCACGCTACTTTTGCACTGTTAAGCTGGTACTGCTGCCATATCTGTTCTCTAGCAACGACACCTTTACTACAAAGCACTACAGTACACTGTCAATCATGATGGTACATTGGGGCGGCAGGGTAGCCTAGTGGTTAGAGCATTGGACTAGTAACCGGAAGGTTGCAAGTTCAAATCCCCGAGCTGACAAGGTACAGATCTGTCCCTCTGCCCCTGAACAGGCAGTTAACCTACTGTTCCTCGGCCGTCATTGAAAATAAGAATTTGTTCTTAACTGACTTGCCTAGTTAAATTAAGGGCAAATAAAATAAATGAATAAAACATTGTATTGTACCACAACTAAAGCTCCCTCAGTACAATGTAGTGTGTAAAACAAAGTAAAGTCCTCAGGGACAGGAAACTCCGGAAGGAAGATGTTTGTAATAGTACTACATTTTTTGGCTTAAGTTCAGGTTGGTATTTGGCTGTTCGGAAGGGATTTTTTATAATGTATCACCTTTAGGCTGCTAATGTATTGTACTGTATGGTGGTGAGTGTTGGTGAGAGACTGTTTGGATAGCGATTCTGGTAGTATTGGATATTTGGTTCTGTTTGTTCCTAGTGTTACTGCTACTGAGTGAATCTTCAGGGGAGTTTTAAAGTGGAAGTCTGCCTCCTCTTAGTTGGTTGGTTATGAATCTCCTCAGAAGTATTTCCTCACCATGTCCCATTCTCCTGCTCTGTTGTGTTAATACGCTCTTTGTTGTTTTTGTTACGCAGATTGTCTCAGTGCCACATTTGACTAGCTAGGTCTCTGAGGAGCGGGTTCGTCCTTCACTCTGTTTCCCTTTCATACGACTTGACTGTTCAAACATGGAACTTTTGACCAATATTTCCCAATAGAGAGTGTATACATTTAATTGGGTGTATGAATTGGTTGTGCAGACTAGCGTGACAGTCATGTTAAATATACAGTACCAGTCAAATGTTTGGACACACCTACTCATTCAAGGGATTCTTCTTTTATTTGTACTATTTTCTACATTGTAGAATAATAGTGAAGACATCAAAACTATGGAATCACTTAGTAACCAAAAAAAATGGAATATATTTGAGATGCTTCAAAGTAACAAGAACAGCTCAAATAAGCATAGAGAAACGACAGTCCATCATTACTTCATATCTGCAGTCGCAAAAACTATCAAGCGCTATGATGAATCTGGCTCTTATGAGGACCGCCACAGGAAAGGAAGACCCAGACTTACCTCTGCTGCAGAGGATAACTTTATTAGAGTTAACTGCACCTCAAATTGCAGCCCAAATGAATGCTTCACAGAGTTAAAGTAACAGACATCTCAACATCAACTGTTCAGAGGAGACTGCGTGAATCAGGCCTTCATGGTCGAATTGCTGCAAAGAAACCAATACTAAAGAGCACCAATGATAAGAAGAGACTTGCTTGGGCCAAGAAACATGAACAATGGTGATTAGATCATTGGAAACCTGTTCTTTGGTCTGATGAGTCCAAATTTGCAATTTAAAATAAACATTGAATTTTTACATTTTTGTTACAACCACCGTGTGTGGGGGTGCTTTGCTGGTGACCCTGTCTGTGATTTATTACGAATTCAAGACACCTTTTAACCAGCATGGCTAGCACAGCATTCTACAGCGATACGACATCCCATCTGGTTTAGAGGTTGACCGATTAATTGGAATGGCCGATTAATTAGGGGCGATGTCAAGTTTTCATAACAATCGGTAATCTGCATTTTTGGACACCGATCATGGCCGATTACTTTGCACTCTACGAGGAGACTGCATGGCAGGCTGACTACCTGTTATGCGAGTGCAGCAAGGAGCTACGGTAAGGTGCTAGCTAGCATTAAACGTATCTTGTAAAAAAAACAATCAATCTTAACAATCACTAGTTAACTACACATGGTTGATGATATTACTAGTTTATCTAGCTTGTCCTGCGATGCATATAATCGATGCGGTGCCTGTTAATTTATCATTGAATCACAGCCTACTTCGCTAAATGGGTGATTTAACAAGCGCATTCGTGAAAAAAGCACTGTCGTGACACCAATGTGTACCTAACCATAAACATCAACGCCTTTCTTAAAATCAATACACAAGTATATATTTTTAAACCTGCATATTTAGTTAATATTTCCTGCTAACATGAATTTCTTTTAACTAGGGAAATTGTGTCACTTCTCTTACGTTCTGTGCAACAGAGTCAGGCTATATGCAGCAGTTTGGGCCGCCTGGCTCATTGCAAACTATGTGAAGACAAACTTCGCCAAACGGGGGATGACTTAACAAAAGCGCATTTGCGAAAAAAGCTCAATCGTTGCACGAATGTAACTAACCATAAACATCAATGCCTTTCTTAAAATCAATACAGAGGCAATATTAAAGTAGGGAAATTGTGTCACTTCTCTTGCGTTAATTGCACGCAGAGTCAGGGTGAAAGATTAGTGGAATCTGTGTGGGTTGCTGGACAGGTAGGATGACTGACAGTGAAGGTGAACAGGTGGTCACGTGTCAGGTGACAGAGGAATGTATGAGACTGAGGCAGGAATTCCTTTAACCATAAAGTGGTATATTTACTGGTAGTGTGGATTCATGGACGCACAGAACTTCTGGATCAGATGGATTTAGGGAAGAGAAAGCAGTGAGATCAGGCGATGGCAATTTCCTCCTTTTATAGAGTTGAGATCTGTAGGACATTTTCACCTGACCTAATTAAAGCGCCCCTGGCCCAGCTGAGTAAAATGGCAATTAATTAAAGGAGTATTCCACCAACTCCATGGGCCTTTTCTACAGCCACCCCGGAAATTTGTTAATTTCCACATTCCTCAAAAAGGCTCATTGCTCCCCATCCTCTGTCATCTCAGGGAGAGGAATCAGTCGGGCAACTGGCCGGATATATGTCCGGTTCTTCACCTGGATTTCCACTGATCTAACACGACCATCGGTCCCAGGCATGGTCTTAGTTATACGGCCCACCGGCCAGGAGGCTCGAGGCAGCTGAGGGTCCACCATCATTACTACTTGGCCAGTTTCCAGGCTGGCCATTTCTCTACGCCATTTCCCTCTGTGCTGTAGACTTGGTAGGTAATCCCGAATGAATCGGGCCCAAAAATGGTCAGCTAAGATTTGGCTGTGTCGCCACCGGCGTCTGCCTACGAGGTTGGTATCAGCATACATGGCTTGAGGAAGTGACTCATCTCGGCGTCCCATCAAGAGCATATTCGGTGTAACCGGATCGGGGTCAGCGATGTCTGCAGAGAGATATCCCAAGGGTTTGGAGTTCAGAATCCCTTCCACCTCTATCAGGACAGTCCTCAAGACCGTTTCAGTGACAGTTTGGTCCCCTAGTACGACTCGTAAGGCCGTCTTTACAGATTTGATCTCTCGCTTCCATGTTCCTCCAAAATGAGGAGCGCCTGGAGGGTTAAATTTGAATGAGATTTGTTGGTCCATCAGCTGATCCTGGAGGCTGGGTTCCATGGCTTGGAAGGCTTCCTCCAACCTGGCTTCTCCTGCCTTGAAGTTCGTACCTCTGTCAGCCAGGATCTCGTAGGGTTTCCCCCGTCGGGAGATAAACCGCCGTAGGGCCATGAGGAAGGCTTCCGTATCCAAACTCTCCAGTAGGTCCAGGTGGACACATCTGGTTGTCATACACTTGAATAGAATGCCCCAGCGCTTTTCCACACGACGACCTAACTTGATCATCAAGGGGCCGAAGCAATCTACTCCTGTTGACCAGAAGGGTGGTTTAAGGAGGCGCAAGCGAGCAGGGGGTAAATCTGCCATTTTGGGCACCGTAGCTCCGGCCCGCCATCTCTGACATTCTACGCAGGCGTATTGGTGCTTACGAATGGCTCCTCGTCCTCCAATTATCCAGTACTTCCGCCTCATCTCCCCATAGACCCTCTCTGGCCCTGGGTGGAGAAGCCGCTCATCATAACTCTTGATGAGGAGCCTGGTAAGAGGGTGTCTGGAGTCGAGGATAATTGGGTGGATAGCATCTGGGTCCAAAACCTCCGCTTGGCGCAGCCTCCCTCCGACTCTGATCACTCCAAGGATTGGATCATATTCTGGGGCAAGAGAGAGAAGACGGCTGCCCTTAGCCACTTCCCTACCGGCTTTCAGAGCTTTTAACTCCTCAGGGAAGCTAACTGCTTGTGCTTGCTGGAGGAGTAGTGTCTCTGCCGCGAGGAGGTAGGTATAGAAGCCACCCCATCTGAGGTCTGGTTTGTGGCTGTGATCAGATCCGGCAGTGTTTGGGATTGTGTTAGGTCAGGGAGAGCCGTTGTTGGTTCCGTAGAAATGCTGTAGCATTGGGCAGACTTCCTTAACTCATGAGCTTCAGTCGGTCGCGGAGGGGCCGCACGCCTGGGGGCTGTCGGCCACTCGTTCTCTGGTTGGGACAAGAATGGTGGTCCCAAGCTCCAGCGATGGGGTTTAGCCAATTCCTTAAGGGTTTTACCTCTAGTAATGTCATCAGCAGGATTGTTTATGCTATCAACATACCTCCAGTCCTGGACTTCTGTTAGGTCTTGGATTTCCGCAATGCGAGTCCCGACAAACACCTTATACCTGCAGGACTCCGACTTGAGCCATGTCAATACAGTGGTCGAATCACTCCAGTAGATGATCCTTTGGATTGGCAAGGTGAGCTCGGCTCGCAAGGTAGAGGCCAACTGGGCTCCGGAAAGGGCAGCACTGAGTTCCAGCCTAGGCATTGACAACTGCTTCTTGGGTGCGACCCTGGACCTGGCCATGACAAAGGAGACATGGGTGTGGCCTGCCTTATCCTCCTCTCTGATAGGAAACCGCCCCATAAGCTCGCTCCGAAGCGTCACAGAACACATGCAGTTCCAGGCATGATCCCAGTTGGTCAACACAGGATGGTACATAACATCTTGGCATTTGGACATCAGAGAGCTCCGTTAACTCAGTTTCCCAACAGATCCATCGTTCCACTAGGTCAGCTGGGTGGATTGGTTCATCCCAGTCCCTCTTGGTCTGCCACAGGTCCTGGACTAAGACTTTGGCCCGTGTTGTGTATGGCAGGATATACCCAAGGGGATCGTATTGACTGGCCAGGGTCCGATAGATGGTGCGCAGAGTGGGGGTTTCGGTACTCGGGGATGAGCGGTGCTTATACCCCAGGGTATCCGGTAGGCAGCTCCACCTCAGTCCTAGAGTGGGCTCTTCTGGGTTAGCACCAGACTGCGTTAGCCATAGTTCACTGCTACTGGACCTAGCTTGTGGCGGGAGGTGCTGGATAACCTCCACTCTGTTACTAGCCCACTGTCGGACCTCAAATCCCCCTTTGGACAGGAGATTCCGCACTTTATCAAGGAGTGATTTCGCTTCAGCCGTGGATGGGATGCTTTGTAAGCAGTTATCCACATAGAAGGCATTTTCCACTGAATCCAATACTTCTGGGTCACTGTCTGGATGCTCCCGTGCGTGTCTCTGCAGAGCGTATATGGCACAGCAAGGACTGCAGGTGGTGCCGAATGGGAGTACCTGCCATTCATAGATTGTGGGCTCTGCATCTCGTTCCATATTTCGCCATATGAACCGGAGCAGTGTGGTGTCGGAAGGCAGTAAACGAATCTGATGAAACATGGCTTTGATGTCTCCACTGATGGCTGTAGAGTGCTGCCGGAACCGGAGAAGGACACCGAGCAAGGAAGGACCTAAGGTTGGTCCGGGGAGTAGACAGTCATTCAGGCTTTGACCAGCTGCTTGGAATGAACAGTTGAAGACAAGTCTATACTTCCCACCATGTTGCTGGATAACATGGTGAGGGAGATACCAGGATTCACGGAGTGCGTTTCCCTCTTCATGAGCTGTCACTTCAGTGACGTAGCCTGCCTTCACAAGGTTATGAATCTCTCGGTTATGAACTTCTGCAAGCTCAGGATTCTTCACCAGGCGTCACTCTGTTCCACGCAGTAGTGGGAGTACAGCCCGTGTCGTGGTTGCCAGAGGAGGATGGTTGGGCACCCGTAGCAGTGGGGTTGCATACCTGCGAACGCCATCCATTTCAGTGGTGGTGGTGCTCTTCTCCAGGAGGTCTAATGCATAGGAGTCATTTTTCAAGCGAGTGACCTCCTGTAGCTTCCGGTTGGAGAAGGTGTCCATCTTCCATAGCATCTCAACATTCCGAAGGAGGTCAGTGGCTGCATCTGGATTGCTTCTGGTGAAGAGGACTTGCTGTGACTGTACAGCTTGGGTGGAGAGAAGTAGATGGGATGGACCTTGCACAGCCCAACCCAAGGATGTATGGACAGCAATGGGTCCTCCTTCTGGTCCAGCTCGTATAGGCTCAGTCGGGGTGACGAGATGTGGGTGGTCTGACCCAATCAGGATAAGTGGTGCTACTCTGGCCAGGTTAGGAAGAGGCAATCCTCGTAGATGAGGATATTGTTTCTGTAGAACACTTACCGGGCAGGAGTGCTCTGCGAGATTCAAGCCATCTGCCGTGAAGGCATTGGTGATGTTATAGGCCACGTCCCTGTTTCCTGAAGGTGAAATGCTAAAGGTTACAGCAGAGCCTTTCATTTGGATAACATCATGTCGCACCGTTCTGAGATTAAGGGTCTCGGGCGTCCCTTCCAGGTTAAGCTGACGGGTGGCCGCTGTGAGAATGATTGTTCTTTCTGACCCATCATCTAGAACGGCGAATGTATCAATGCTTCTCCCTTCACTTTGCAGAGTGACCTTGACCATCTTCAACATGACCCTTGGAGACCGGTTCTGCTGGTCGAGATACAGCTCCTTTGCAGCTCCTACCATGAGCATACTCTGCTCCTTCTTTGCTTGGGGAAATAGATCATGCAACACGGTGAGATGGATTTCTTCACAGCGGTTGCAGGGTTTCCTCAATGTGCAGGTCTCCACCTTATGGCTACGGGCACACTTGTAGCATCGCTCGCCTGAAGTGATCCAGGCCTTCAATTGAGTTTGAGTGAGCTTTTTTACTCTGGGGCATGAGCCAAGGAAGTGCCCCTTACTATTGCAATATGGGCAGTAAGGCTGGAATTTGATGTTCTTGCTCTTGAGAGGGGTCTTCTTCCCGGGTTCCTCCCTGGCCTCACTATTTAAGTACATGGTAGTGGGATTTGGTCTTTTCTGTCCCTGCTGGCGTTCAAACTCCTTCCTTCCCCCTGTGGCTATGGCGGAGATTGTGGCCTGGTGAGCGATGCTCTTCACCTTTGCCTTCACCTCCAACCATGTGGCCAGGTCTCTGAGAGCATAGGTGCTTCTCGAGCCCTCTTTCAGGATGCCCTTATTCAAACAATGTTCAATGAAACTGTCTCTGGGGTACACTGGAAGTTTGCTAAGAAGCCTGTCCACGTGGGAGCCACATTTTAGCTCGTTCCCGTCTTCTCCTTCAACGGATTGGAGCATAGAGGTCAGGGATTGGACAGCCAGGGAGAATTCTTGGAAGGCAGCATGGTCTCCCATTTTAATTGGAGACGTGTTCAGGATGTTGTTTAGTTCATTCTGGACTAGCTGACGTGGCTCACCATATCTCGCCTTCAGGGCCTGGAGAGCTGTCGTGTATGGTGTTGCGGAGTGCATAAAGGATTGGGCCAGCCTGTATGCACTTGGAAAACCGCAAATGATCCATTAGTACTTGGTATTTGTAGCGTTCTGACAGATGACCGTGAATACCCAGTAGACTCTCCAATGCCATTTCCAAAAGGACAAATTCACTCTCCTTTCCATTTTCAAAGTATGGCAGTTTGGGTCTGGGAATTCCATAGGCTGAGGCTACTAGAAGTTTCATAATGTTGGCTCCCTCTTCTGGTTGCGTGAAGGATAAACCCGGGACTTCTGATGAGCCCACTGTGGCCTCATTGGGCCGGTCACCTACTGTCCCAGACCCACCATTTGTGGCAGCCGGAATTGGGCGAGAGCCCTCCGACCTGTTGTTTGAGGACTGGCCTGGCCCTGGATGAAAGGAACGATTTGCCTTGGTTGGTAATTGGCGGAAAGGCGAAGGAGTGATGCTTTGTCCAGATGGAGGAATGCTAACTTGTGTCACTGGCATAGAGGGCGTTGGCGGAGCGGCCCGTCTCCCGTGCTCCGTGTTGGCTGTTGACCCCGGAGCCTCCGAGGACTGTGTGCCATGCTGTACCAGAGGGGCAGATTGGGAAAGAAAGGCAGACAGTTCAGGTCCATGTGGAGGGGTGGTCAGGTCAACTCCCTGTTCGTTCCTCTCCAGGAAGGATGAGACCATCCGTGCCTCTTCTAATTCCCTTCTGGCTTGACGGTGCCGTCGCTGCTGTGCCAGGTCCTTGGCAATGGATTCCCTTTCCTTTAGAGCTCTACGGGCCTGCACATCCAATTGGTGACATCGTTCGTCAGCCTGTCGTTCCTCCTCAATCTGACGCTCAATTTCCTCCAAAGCTAATAGTTTCATCCTCTCTTGTAGGACAGTGGTCTGTGAATTGCTGAGGGCTAGTGAATGGCGGCTGCCATGGCCACTTCCAAAGGGGTATCCACTGGTCGAACTCCCACTCCGTCTAGAGTGCTTCGACGATTTCCCATTAGTCAAGGGGTGAGCGGAGCCTGCCTCTGGAAGCTGGTCGACCTGTGCAGTGGGAGTTACCTCTTCCATAGGTTCCTCACGTAGACCACTTTCCTGCTCCAAAGCAGTTTCCGGTCCTTGGCTCAGAGGGGATGGTTGATGGCTGAAACATATAGTTGATCCATCAACTCTTTGAGCTCTGGTGGGCTTGCCCTTTGATGTCGGAACCTCGACCACATAGTCCTTAAGATAACCAGGTGCTTGCCTGGTTCTTCTGGTGCTCCTGGTAGTTGAGGATGAAGCCTTTGTTGCTTTAGGCTTAGCTCCTGGATATTTCCTTTGTTCCAAGACCTTTCCCTCAGCTGCTCTCTCCTCCTCTCTTCTTCCTTCCAGTGGAGACAATTCTTCCCTCTCCGCCTCCATTTCCTTTTCACCTGTCTTTGGTTCAGTCATCATCCGGCTCAAAGGACCATTGAAAGATTAGTGGAATCTGTGTGGGTTGCTGGACAGGTAGGATGACTGACAGTGAAGGTGAACAGGTGGTCACGTGTCAGGTGACAGAGGAATGTATGAGACTGAGGCAGGAATTCCTTTAACCATAAAGTGGTATATTTACTGGTAGTGTGGATTCATGGACGCACAGAACTTCTGGATCAGATGGATTTAGGGAAGAGAAAGCAGCGAGATCAGGCGATGGCAATTTCCTCCTTTTATAGAGTTGAGATCTGTAGGACATTTCCACATGACCTAATTAAAGCGCCCCTGGCCCAGCTGAGTAAATGGCAATTAATTAAAGGAGTATTCCACCAACTCCATGGGCCTTTTCTACACAGGGTATTTGCAACAGTCTGGGCCGCCTGGCTCGTTGCGAACTAATTTGGCAGAATTTTACGTAATTATGACATAACATTGAAGGTTGTGCAATGTAACAGGAATATTTAGACTTATGGATGCCACCCGTTAGATAAAATACGGAACGGTTCCGTATTTCACTGAAAGAATAAATGTTTTATTTTCGAAATGACAGTTTCCAGATTTGACCATATTAATGACATATGGCTTGTATTTCTGTGTGTTATAATTAAGTCTATGATTTGATAGAGCAGTCTGACTGAACGGTGGTAGGCAGCAGCAGGCTCGTAAGCATTCATTCAAACAGCACTTTCGTGCGTTTGCCAGCAGCTCTTCCCTGTGCTTCAAGCATTGAGCTGTTTATGACTTCAAGCCTATCAACTCCCGAGATTAGGCTTGTGTAACCGATGTGAAATGGCTAGCTAGTTAGCGGGGTGCGTGCTAATAGCGTTTCAATTGGTGACGTAACTCGCTCTGAGACCTTGAAGTAGTTGTTTCCTTTGCCCTGCAAGGGCCGCGGCTTTTGTGGAGCGATGTGTAGCGATGCTTCCAGGGTGGCTGTTGTCGACGTGTTCCTCGTTCGAGCCCAGGTAGGGGCGAGGAGAGGGACTGAAGCTATACTGTTACACTGGCAATACAATAAGTGCCTATAAGAACATCCAATAGTCAAAGGTATATGAAATACAAATGGTATAGATAGAAATAGTCCTATAATAACTACAACCTAAAACTTCTTACCTGGGAATATTGAAGACCCTTATTAAAAGAAACCACCAGCTTTCATATGTTCTCATGTTCTGAGCAAGGAACTTAAACGTCTTACATGGCACATATTGCACTTTTACTTTCTTCTCCAACACTTTGTTTTTGCATTATTTCACCCAAATTGACCATGTTTCATTATTTATTTGAGACTAAATTTATTTTATTTATGGATTATATTGAGTTAAAATAAGTGTTTCATTCAGTATTGTAATTGTCATTATTACAAATTAAAATAAAATTGGACGATTTTAATCGGTATCGCCTTTTTTGGTCCCCCAATAATCGGTATCGGCGTTGAAAAATCATAATCGCTCGACCTCTAATCTGGTTTCAGCTTAGTCCCACTATCATTTTGTTTTATATGACCCAAAACACACCTCCAGGCTGTGTATGGGCTATTTAACCAAGAAGGAGAGTGATGGAGTGCTGCATCAGATGACCTGGCCTCCACAGTCACCTGACCTCAACCTAATTGAGAGTGTTTGGGATGAGTTGGACTGCAGAGTGAAGTAAAAGCAGCCAACAAGTGCTCAACATATGTTCGTTTCTTCCCTTGTAAAACAACACAGCTTCCCGTTAATACATTCCTGCTTTTCCCTGGACCAATAACTTCCCCAGACACACGGTGGTGGACGTGGACGTGCACATATGTTCCAGGGATGGCAGATGTGAAGTGGTTGTGTTTGATGCGCTACTGGGCTGGAAGACTAGAGGGGGGTCATGCCGTTCACATTCCAAAAGACAGATTGCAAAATGCATGGAGTTCATATCGACAAATTCACCCTGCAATTGAGCGCTAAATCAAAACTACACCCACAATCACGTATATGAGCTACAAGCTGAGCCATGCTTCTCATCCTGTTGCTATTGATTGCACAATTTAATTATTCTCCAAACATGGTATAACCCTTCGCTGATCGCTCGACACACAACATTTTGAGCATAGCTTGTTGGCAGACTCTGGTTAGGAATGAATGGGTCGGTGTGTGTTTGTAAATAGATGTTAGTAAGAATACAGATGTGGTTTTCTTTGTGTGTGTGTGGCTGTGTGCAATGTCCTCTCCTTTCACTCACTCACTCTGTGTGTGTGTGTGTGTGTGTGTAAATGGGAGAATAGCTTTCCTCTCCACTCTGCTGCGTGACATCATCATAGCAACGGAAAGGATGGAGGTGGGAAAGTAGGGCAGAGTGGGGGGAGGAGGCAGAGGGGGTTCAGTGTGATTGCCCTTCCATCTCTTCCTGTCTTCCTGTTTTCACCCAGTGCCTGCCTGTTCATTCTGTCTGTCGGTGTGGCAGAGCGCTCCCCTGCCCCTCAGCAATGCATTTCTGACTCAGTCATCCTCGTCTGAGAGAGATGGTCTCTCTATAAAGAAATAACGTAGTCTGTGTGTGTTCGGTGTGAGTGCAACACAGGTGTGTGTGTGTGTGTGTGACGAGATGTCTGAAATCCTCCGGGAGACACTTCCCTCTTTCACAGGGTCCTTTAATGTGGGAGGAGTGAAGTTTAAGAGCACGAGTTGCCTTGGTAACAATTGCTGCCATCTGTGTAAGTGGTGTGCGGGCGGGAAAGGATGGCGTAGCCTCCGGTCTTAATGCTTCATCTCCATTTTGAATGATTTATTTATTACTCAGCAGAACGGGAAGGTTACTGGGTTACGTTGGAACACTTCCTTAGCCTTATGAATTGAGAAAGAGACCAAGTCCATTCTCAATGAGGGTACTGTTTATATATTCTGTCATGCTGTCTCATAAACTAACTTCTCACATCTGCAGCGCAACATGGCTACCAACCGCATTATAACTGCAAAGCGGAGGGCAGAAGGTATCTAAGGAGTGGGGATGGATCTGGGGAGGACCGACACGGGTGGGAGGTTTGAGTTGAGGAGAGGAAAGAGGCCAGCAGGGGTCTGAGGATTAGATGTGGACACCCTCGGATGGCTGAAGAGGGCTTTATTTCTTTATTTTTATTTAACCTTTATTTAACGAGGCTTGAGGAGAGACTGAATAATTTGTAGTAGTCCCAGACCATTCAATAGTAGTCCCAGACCATCCAATAGTAGTCCCAGACCATCCAATAGTAGTCCCAGACCATCCAATAGTAGTCGCAGACCATCCAATAGTAGTCGCAGACCATCCAATAGTAGTCCCAGACCATCCAATAGTAGTCGCAGACCATCCAATAGTAGTCCCAGACCATCCAATAGTAGTCCCAGACCATCCAATAGTAGTCCCAGACCATCCAATAGTAGTCCCAGACCATCCAATAGTAGTCCCAGACCATCCAATAGTAGTCCCAGATCATCCAATAGTAGTCCCAGACCATCCAATAGTAGTCCCAGACCATCCAATAGTAGTCCCAGACCATCCAATAGTAGTCCCAGACCATCCAATAGTAGTCGCAGACCATCCAATAGTAGTCGCAGACCATCCAATAGTAGTCGCAGACCATCCAATAGTAGTCGCAGACCATCCAATAGTAGTCGCAGACCATCCAATAGTAGTCGCAGACCATCCAATAGTAGTCGCAGACCATCCAATAGTAGTCGCAGACCATCCAATAGTAGTCGCAGACCATCCAATAGTAGTCCCAGACCATTCAATAGTAGTCCCAGATCATTCAATAGTAGTCCCAGACCATTCAATAGTAGTCCCAGACTATTCAATATAGGGTTCTCTTGGCTGCAGTAGAAGATGGTTCTTGGTTACAGTAGAAGATGGTTCTTGGCTACAGTAGAAGATGGTTCTTGGCTACAGTAGAAGATGGTTCTTGGCTACAGTAGAAGATGGTTCTTGGCTACAGTAGAAGATGGTTCTTGGCTACAGTAGAAGATGGTTCTTGGCTACAGTAGAAGATGGTTCTTGGCTACAGTAGAAGATGGTTCTTGGCTACAGTAGAAGATGGTTCTTGGCTACAGTAGAAGATGGTTCTTGGCTACAGTAGAAGATGGTTCTTGGCTACAGTAGAAGATGGTTCTTGGCTACAGTAGAAGATGGTTCTTGGCTACAGTAGAAGATGGTTCTTGGCTACAGTAGAAGATGGTTCTTGGCTACAGTAGAAGATGGTTCTTGGCTACAGTAGAAGATGGTTCTTGGCTGCAGTAGAAGATGGTTCTTGGCTACAGTAGAAGATGGTTCTTGGCTACAGTAGAAGATGGTTCTTGGCTGCAGTAGAAGATGGTTCTTGGCTGCAGTAGAAGATGGTTCTTGGCTGCAGTAGAAGATGGTTCTTGGCTGCAGTAGAAGATGGTTCTTGGCTGCAGTAGAAGATGGTTCTCTCTGCTGCAGTAGTAGATGGTTCTCTCGGCTGCAGTAGTAGTAGTAGTAGAGGGTTCGGTAGTGGTAGTCGAGGCTCCTCTCGGCTGCGGTGGTAGTAACAGCAGAGGGTTCTCTCGGCTGCGGTGGTAGTAGCAGCAGAGGGTTCTCTCGGCTGCGGTGGTAGTAGCAGCAGAGGGTTCTCTCGGCTGCGGTGGTAGTAGCAGCAGAGGGTTCTCTCGGCTGCGGTGGTAGTAGCAGCAGAGGGTTCTCTCGGCTGCGGTGGTAGTAGCAGCAGAGGGTTCTCTCGGCTGCGGTGGTAGTAGCAGCAGAGGGTTCTCTCGGCTGCGGTGGTAGTAGCAGCAGAGGGTTCTCTCGGCTGCGGTGGTAGTAGCAGCAGAGGGTTCTCTCGGCTGCGGTGGTAGTAGTAGTAGTAGAGTTGTAGTAGTAGTAGTAGTAGAGGGTTCTCTTGGCTGTAGTAGTAGAGGGTTCTCTTGGCTGTAGTAGTAGAATAGGGTTATCTTGGCTGTAGTAGCCCCACTCCCACCCTGCCCTGGCCAGACAGAATTTCATGCACGATGGAGCCTCTAAGCGGATCCCATGGAGAGGAATTGGATTATGATAAATGGCCGGGGAGCTGCCAGTGTGCTCTCTGTGGGTGTTGAAATAGTGTGTGTATCTGTGTGAGCTCTGTGGATGTTGAAAGTGTCTGTGTGAGCATGCGTGGGTGTTTCCAGGTCTCATAATAATAATGCTGGCCTATGATTTTTGTTTTCACATTACTTACCTGTTGTTCTTATCGCTCTCTGCAGGACAGACGGGGATCTTCAGCCAGTGATGTAGACAAGGATGATGAAGTTACATAGGGAAGGCTGTGTGGGGAGGAAGAGCATCGCCTGATTCTCCTCCACTTCCTCATCCCCTCTGAGTCGTGTCCTCTGATTGGGTGGGCGGAGCACAATGTCATCGACCACACCCACCTCAGCCCCGCCTTCCAAGAAGACGCGTGGGAAGGAGAGGACGGAGGTCATGGGCGACTTGCCACAGACAGCCAATGAGGAGCTGAGGAGCAAGCTGATGGATTTCCAGATAGAACTGCAGCAGGAGAAGGGCAAGGTAGGCCCGCCCCCTCTATACAATGATCCACTGTTAATTATAAACTGAGTGGTTCGAGCCCAGAATGTTGATCGGCTGACAGCCGTGGTATATTAGACCATATACCACTGGTATGACAAAACATGTATTTTTACTGCTCTAATTACGTTGGTATCCAGTTTATAATAACAATAAGGCACCTCGGGGGTTTGTGCTATATGGCCAATATACCTCGGCTAAAGTCTGTATCCAGGCACGTTGCGTTGTGCTTAAGAACAGCCCTTATCCGTGGTATGTTGGCCATATACCACACCTCCTTGGGCCTTATCGCTTAATGATACTATTAGGAAATCATTAACACTCTCTCTTTTTCCTATTTCCCCTGCAAACCTCTCCTCCCCTTTGCCTCTCTCCTCCCCTGTCCTCTATCCCATCGTCCTCTCCTTCCGCTGGGTAGGTCTCTAAGCTGAGAGAGCGTCTCCAGGAGCAGAGGCAAGCCAGGGAGCTGGAACAACACAAACACACAGTGGTCCTCACCGACCTCCGCGCCAAACTGCACGAGGAGAAGCTCCGCGAGCTGGCTTCCGCTCGCGAGTCGTTGGCACGGCAACACGAGTTGGAGCTATCGCGTACCATTAAGATCCGCGACGGGGAGGTGCAGCGGCTCCAGGGGCTGGTCCATGCGCTAAGGGACGGGGCGGCTGACAAGCTGAAGAGCGCCCTGCTAGGAGAGGCCCGGGAGGAGGCCAGGAGGGCCTTCGATGGGGAGAGACTCAAACTGCAGCAGGAGGTAGGTTGACCTTGGGAATCAACTTGAATCCAACTTGCATTGTTGTATTAGATATAGTCATTTTTTCCCCCATGGTCAATCAGAATCACATCTTGTTTTCAGTATAAGCAGTTTGACTGTTTTAGTCTGGTTTTGAAAGTTCTTATTTAAAGAAACAGAGCGTCTTCTTTGTTTCTGGACTAGCAGAGTCATATGACATTACTATCTCCTGAATCATCTTAATTGCTTCAGGGTCCCAGTACTTGGAAGTGTATATACACTCTAATTGTGTCTGTTTGTGTGTGTTCCCCTCAGGTCATGAAGCAGGAGACGGCACGGAAGCAGGTTGAGGAGGCTCTGGCTAACGCACTGCAGGCAGACAAGGCCAAAGCAGCCGACCTCCGAACAGCCTACCAGCAGCACCAGGATGAGATCAACCGCATCAAGAGAGACTGCGAGAGAGACATCCGAAGGGTGGTGAGTCGACCGTAACATGGCCGCCACGCCTTAACCCGATCACATAACCCCTGATTGATCCTAACCCACATCAAACAAGACCATGTGAGAGACGACATGGTTGTCTGGTGCCGAGTGACCTGAAAGTTAACCAAATTCCAAACCAACACAAACCATAGTTAAGTGAAACTGGAATTACCCTCAAGCAATAGACTGATTCCTCCGATCCTGTACTGCTGAGTTCCCTGCATGCACTTCCCTGTATGCACTCGATCTGATCAGTGGCTTGAATTGCACTGTGTCCTATGTTGATCTCCAGTTCTATTTCACACGGTGTAGTTTTGCTTTTCAGAGACCCAGGGTAGCACAGGTAACACACAACGACTGTTGACGACTAGACAGAAGAACACAGCATGCTATAGCACAGGGCCGTGAAAGAGGTACCTCTAACCGGTATTACAGCCGGGCCATTTGACTAATATCATTTTACTGGGATAAGGAGAGGGAAAGGAGGCGAGAGTGAGCGGGGCAGTGAGATGAAGACCGGAAGAGAGAAGCGGGAGTGTGAACTAGGATTCATGAATGAATTACACTCGACGGCGTTGGTGTCGCATACCTGTTCGTTCACTCGTCTGTGGTTGGATAAGGATGAGCCGTTGGTGAAGGAAGGGAACAACGGGGTAGAAAGAGAGTGCAGGTCGGGTTAAGGCGGGCGAGTTCCAGAGTGAACGTTTAAGATGACTATGACTCTCTCTCTCTCTCCCCTTCTTTCTTTCTCACATCGCTCTTTGTCTCCCTCTCTCCTCCTCTCTATCCTCCCATCTTTCTTAGATGGATGAGCTGAAGGGGAAGGACCGCGTGGTGTCTGCGTTGGAGAGGGAGCTGGGGTTGCAGGCAGGTTATGCTCAGAAGCTCCAGCTGCAGAAGGAGGCTCTGGACGAGCAGCTGGGCCAAGTCAGGGAGGCAGAGAGGCACCACGGCAGTCCCAAGAGAGAGGTGGTCCCTACCCTGGGGGAAACCCAGGACTATATCAACAACCAGGTGAGGACAGCCCCCTTTTTAAAATACACACACACACAGGCAAGCACACACTTGTGCACAAACACATTTTACTGACATGATATTTTTCAAAAACCTGGTGGTCAACTCATTCACACATTGTCTTTGTCTCTAATCATCTCCCCAATTTCTGTCTCTCTGTCTCTCTGTCTCTCTGTCTCTCTGTCTCTCTGTCTCTGTCTTTCTGCCTCTCTCTCTGTCTTTCTGCCTCTCTCTCTCAGGAGGTGGAAGATCTTCGGGATGCGAGGAGGTTCCAGCTGAAGATAGCTGAGCTCCACTCTGTTACCAGGAAGCTGGAGGACAGGAACACACTGCTGGCAGATGAGAGGAACGAACTGGTGAGGAACACACACGTACACAAACACACACAGACAATAACTTGGTGGATAACTGAACATTGTAGGGACATTATGGGGGCATTGAAGGGATGTTATGACATCTCATCTGTCACTATTTCTCTTGTTTTCTCCCTCCATTTCTGTCAGTTGAAGAGGGTGCGTGAGGCAGAGAGTCAGATGAAGCCCCTGTTAGATAAGTATAAGAGGATGTCGAAGAAGAATGATGACCTCCTGCAGACTCTGCAGCGCATGGAGGAGAAACTCAAGAACCTCAGCAGAGAGAACGCAGAGATGGTGAGAGAATCCTCTTTTGTCTACTTTCCTTGTCATGTCTCCTTCATGATGGGAAGAGGACACCATTTGGAAGTATTTGGATACCATTTGGAAGCCGGATATGAGGGTCCTGGGCTGGCGTGGTTACAAGTGATCTGGGGTTGTGAGGCCGGTTGGACGTACTGCCGAATTCTCTAAAATGATGCTGGTGGCGGATTATGGTAGAGAAATGAACATTAAATTCTCTGGCAACAGCTCTGCTGGACATTCTAGCAGTCAGCATGTCAACTGCAGACATCTGTGGCATTGTGCTATGTGACAAGACTGCACATTTTAGTGGCCTTTTATTGTCCCCAGCATGAGGTGCTCCTATGTAATGATTATTTTTAATCAGCTTCTTGATATGCCACACCTGTCAGGTGGATGGATTATATTGGCAAATGAGAAATGCTCCCTAACAGGAATATAAACTAATTTGTGCACAACATTTTGAGAGAAATAAGCTTTTTGTGCATATGGAACATTTCTGGGATCTTTTATTTCAGCTCATGTAACATGAGCGTTTTTATATTTTTGAACAGTATACATTGTACAGTAGGTACCATGTGAGATTTGTAATTGCTCTGTGAAATGGAGGGAAAGGGAGACCTCCAGTGGACATTGAGAAAAAGCATCAAGATTATTAGGTAGCAGCATCTGTGTGACTGCAGTATTTGCAATTCTCCTTGATTACAAAGTCACATTGCACAACTTAAAGTTGCGTTATGTTTCAGGAAATCCTGTCTCTCTTGACCTCACTGCTCGAGTTGTCTAACCCTGAGAATGTCCCTCCCTCCCTCCCTCTCAGAAGGAGAAGGCGCACTCTCGTTCCCAGCAGCCCCAGCAGCTGAAGAGGCCTACCTCCCTGACAGACCTAAGCCATGCCCACGAGGAACAGGAAGTGGAGTTCCTCAAGCTGCAGGTTGCCGAGCAACGAGGCATCATCGACGAACTCACGCAGGTTAGGGAGACGGACACACAGACATTCACACTGCAGTTTATCTGATCTGTAAATCACCCGAGCTTCCAAATAACAGGGCATTGACAGATCCTTATTGTAGTGAGATTAGTGAATCAGGCAGCCGACTAGCTCATACGCTCATAAACAAAGAGAGGGCCATTTTGTTGAATTTTACCGGAGCACATTGAAACAGTAGGATAAAATGGGTGCCGTTAAGGTCAGTGAACTGTTGGGTAACATGTTGGTCCTCTGTGCACCTGGGCTGCCCTCCAGACCCTCACCAACCAACCACCACCCTCTCTCTCCTTTCTAATCACCTTAAATCAGAGCCTTGCTGAAAATTCACTCATTTGCATGATGTTCTGCTGGCTCCTTGCCTCTGATTTAAGGTGTTGTACACACAACTCTTTGTCATAATCTCTTGACCCTGCTTCTGTTGAGAATCCGACTCGTCTCACTTTTTAACATGGGTGCATTTTGACAAGCCTAAATCACACGTTATTCCGATTCTGTCTCCAGTAATTCACACTCAGGGGATGATGGATGGCCTAGATTAGTACAATTAGTTTGTCAGGTTAAGGATCAGACCCACATCAAACAAAGCATACTCATACGTACACAATGCATGTGGTGTGGAGTCGAAATCCTAAACTGTCCTCTGCTCCTTTTTGGCACAGGAACGTGACAGACTGATGCTCTGCAAAAATAACCGAAGAAAAACCCTCAAACTACCACCTAAAGTAGGACTACTGCTCCCTTTGCCCTTCTGTCTGTGTGTTTGTATGCGTGGGTTTTTTGTTTTCTCGCACTAGGCGTTTCTTTGTTGTGTTCTCTGTCTCTGGTCACACACTGTTGGATCCTGTGGTGTTGTCACTTAGCAACTGTCTCTTCCCATGATGCCGATGCACTGGTTCTGTGTAATTGGGCTCAATGGAGAACTATGTGTTTTTGATTGATTTTGTCTTTGTGTAGTTTGTGTGCGTGCAACTGTGTGTTTATAATTGGGCTCATAGGGGAACGATGACACCTGTTGTTCAGCTCAGAATGATAGGTAGATAAGGTGTTGATGAGGAGGCACGATTAGCGCAATTGGGCTGGGTTCTCAATAGAGTTTGCAGAGTCAGTGTTGTATGTTAAGCGAGAAGGTGATGGAAGATTCTACACACTCCCTGCATCCATAACTGGAGCTATTGGGACTCTCACTCTGAAACGGATAACGGCGACGGGAACGCTCCACTCTCAAACTGGGACGGTCGAGACTATTAACCTCAAACCTCAATTAGGACTCTCAAACTGGGAATGGAACAGAACACACTTATGGAAAGAGTTTGACTGGAATGGAAAAGTATTCCACTGCTACCTATCTTAAAGATCATCCAGTTTTTTAAATTTTCCCGTTGGGAGGAGTGAATGCCAGTTAACACTCCTCTCTCGCTCCGTCTTTGTCTGCGGAGTGCGCGACTGGGACACGGTTGTGCGTCAGAGCTCAGTGCTCGAGGACTGGCACGTACAGTGTAGATCGCCTTGGAAGATACGAGATTTGTCGGGAGGGGGGGGGTTCTAGTATAACAAAAGTATGTATGAGTACTTCCAGCTCATCCTCTACTTCTCCTTCTTTATCGGCCTGTGTGCTATGGTCTGTCTCTACTTCTCTGGTTGTCAGGAGATGACCTACAAACACGATGGTAAGGACTTTATTGTAGTGTAGTATAGTAACCATTTTGAGTTGACTGAGTGGATTGGACCTGAACATAATGGGAAAGATACGGTGCTTTTAGAGAATGTTGTGGAGTCTATGACATCAATGGGAAGGATGAGATTAGCCTTTCTTTTTGGAGAATATTGTGAGGAGAGTTTTGGTTTGTAAATCTGATGGTAAAAGGAATATGGAAGTGATTGTTCCCAGGTTTTTTTGCTTCCGATCTTCACAACCTACTCCACACTTTCAAAGTGAAAGAAAAATATTAGAACAAATGTGTTTCCAAATGTAATAGAAAAAATATGAGTTAATAATTGGTGGAAGCACCTTTGCCAGCTGTGAATAATTTTAAATATACGATTCTACCAACTTTGCACAACTCTTAGGGAAACATACTGTATATCCATTGTTTTTGACAAAATTGCTCAAGTTCAATACATTTGGTTGGGAATCATTGATGGACAGCAATATTTAAACCTCGTCTCTGATTTTTTTTCCAGCAGATCTAAGTCCAGACTGAGATTGGACCATTCTGGAACACTCAACACCTCTTGAAAAGCCATTCTGGTGTGTCTTTGGCATTAAAATACGTGTGATTTTATAGCTGAAACATGTAATTATCTCAGGGTTAGGTTTTCAAAGTTCTACAATGGGTTTTCCTCATTCTTTTTACCTGGGCTTTGCTCCTTTCATATTTATTTTGATCCTGATAAATTCCTCAGGCCCTGCCGGCGACAAGCATACATGATGCTGCCACCACAATACAAGACAATACAGAGGGTTTCACTCTGTTGTGCTATATTGGATTTGAATACCTAATCCTGGGATATAGTTTTTATAGTTTTTAAGGTGAACAATTACACAAAAGTTAATGCCAATGACATAGCTTTCCATGAGGTGTTGAGTGTTCCTGAGTGGTCCAGTCTCAGTCCTGACTTACATTTGCTTGAAAGTCAGAGACAAGCTTTGAATATTGCTGTCCGTCAATGATTCCCAACCAACATTTCCTGAGCCTGAGCATTTTTGACAAAAACAATTGATATACTGTATGTTGCCCTCAGAGTTGTGCAAGGCTGGTAGGATATTATTCAAAAATGATTCACAGCTGTAACGGTTCTTCCACCAAGTATTCATTCTTGTATTGATTGCATTTCTTCCCACTCATCTCCATTTTGTATTAATAAAACAAAATGTCTAACTTTCAAGTATGGAGTATGTTGTGGAGATCTGTAGGAAAATGTCAACCTTCTTAGATTTAATTTTAAGGCAACCGCATCTGATTTAAGGGAAGGGTAGACTTTCAGTAGGCACTATGTGAGTGTTCTATATAAGAATGGGGGTGTGTTTTTTTTTGTGAGTGTGCAAGTCAATATGTTACAGATCCTCTTGCCCCCCCCCCCCCCCCATCTTCTCTCTCTCTCCAGAGGCATGTTGTGGAGACGTATTTTGGATTTGACGAGGAGTCTGTGGACTCTGAAACGTCCTCTCTGACCTCTTACATCACTGACCTCACGGACCGTACCCCCGCTACACCCGAGGAGGACCTGGAAGACGTAAGTGTGTGTCTGTGGCCTTTACTCAATTGGATTTGCTCAACTCCTGCATCCTCTCTCCTCCGTCCTTTCTGGGATCCTTTTGAAATTAAATAACTCTCCTTCTCCAATCGTGCGTAATCAGGCAAATAATTTTTACAGGGTGGAATCCCAAAATACATTTCTAAAGTGATGAATAAATGGTAGCTGGTTGTGCAAGACATTTTGTAGATAAAAAGGATAAGTAGCACATCGTTTTAAAATGTTTGCATGCTTTACTCATTCATGAAAGCAATAGCTGATTTTAAAGGGGGTGTTGCAGATTTCAAAACTCGGGAAGGATACACTTGTGCTTCCTCACGTAAAGGAGGCTATTGAGGAGGTGAGGATAAAGGAGCTGTAAGTGGGTAAACGCTTGCGCAAATTTATTGGTGTTCAGGTGTGTGTTTGACCCTGTCTCTGTTCCTCCAGGGTGTATCTCGTGAAGAGGCAGAACTGAGGTTCAGACAGCTGACCAGAGAGTACCAGGCTCTCCAGCGGGCCTACGCCCTCCTGCAGGAACAGGCTGGGGGGTCGCACGACGCTGAGAGAGAAGCCAGGGTTAGTAGCTTTAACCTTTTGACTCCTACCCCTTTATGACCCCTAACACCTTCCCCTAAAATCTATCCATAAACTCCTGATGTGACCATCACTGTCTCAAAACACGAGTACAATATTTAATATGCTTTGTTCTTGAAGGGCTGCAGGATGTACAGGCTTTTGTTCCAGCCCAGCACTAACTCTATTCAACTAATTTGACTCTGGCCTCTGTTCCTGTTCCCGCAGAACCGTGAGCAGTTGCAGGCGGATCTAATAGGCTGCAAGGCAAAGATTGGCGACCTGGAGAAGGCATTAGCCGAGAGGGGGCAGGTAAAGGAGAAAAAGGGCGGGGAGAAGACTGGGAGGTCTCTTGGCTGCTCCGCTCTCATTGACCCTGCAGCTTGTCTGTCTGGGGGCTTTGCTTTTGGCCTGGTGCTACGCCGACCGGATCTGCTGCAGAATCCTGTGATGTCGCTCTGATGTCACAACTCTGCCCTATTTGCATGCTCCAACCATTGTTGACACTGGAAATGAGACAATCGGCATTAGATCTACTCATGATCAAATTGATGGAATGTTACGTCACGCCAAACAAATCCACCAATCCTACCAAATTATACCATTTACAGACATGACTATGACAGACACAAGGTTGATTAATAAAAAATTAAAAAATCACATGTGGAAATCATCTTACTACATTCCTCTAAAGATATGTCAATTTGATTATTTCCATGTTTTAAGCAATCACATTTGTAAAATCACAGAGTGAAATATATATGTAGTGAAGACTATCTGGATTTGGGGTCAAAACCAATGGATAGCGAATGCAGATCGCATAAGTGTTCAATCTGATTGTTGAATGCTCAGAATGATTTCATTCGATTGAACAGATCTAAGACCGGGCAGCGTTTCACAGAGGTCAGAACTCCTAGCTACCTCCTGTCATTCTCTATTACCTGTTGCATGCGTCACATTGGTTTACTGCGTGTTACCGTTTTGTGCCACTGTGGCCTTGTTGCACTGCTCACACATCTGGGGGGAGGGGGGGGGGCTAAATATTCCTGTTCCTCTGATCTGCATGTTGTTCACTGTAATAATGGTGGTGTCCTTCCTCTCTGTTTTCATTTTTTGTTCAATAAAGCCATGCTACACCACTTTCCTCTGTTTGTCTTATGCTGTTCACGGTTTGAAATCCTTATTTCACTTATTTTGGGCTTGTGAGTCTTTGTTGTAAAGCAGCTCAGGTCGGGGCTGGATCTGTTAGGGTTTTGGTGCTTTATGCATGTTCAGTATCCCTTCTGGGTGGCATGGTTCTCTTTTTCTCCCCTGTGATTCTGTGTTGATGCTTTTGTTTTCTTCTGAGACGTGTGTGACTGTGTATGTTTCTCCAGGACTCTAAGTGGGTGGAGGAGAAGCAGTACCTCATCAGGGCCAATCAGGAACTCCACGACAAGGTAAGACGCCTCCTACTTCCTCTGTCACTCAACACTGTCCTGTGAGCCATCTGGAAGGAAAGAACACGAGGATGTGGCACATTTTTAGTGTATACTTTAATGTGTGTGTGTGTGTTTGTAGATGTGTGTGTTACAGCAGGCTGAGTCGAAGCTGCAGGCAGAGGTGCAGGACTCGAGGGACCAGAATGAGCTGCTGGAATTCAGAGTGCTTGAGCTGGAAGTAAGAGAGTGTATGACCATCAAACTGTCCCCAGGGGGTGACACCGGCCTGCACACCCGACGCAGGACCTACATACAGTGACCAGAATACACACACACACACACACACACACACACACACACACACACACACACACACACACACACACACACACACACACACACACACACACACACACACACACACACACACACACACACACACACACACACACACACACACACACTACTGTGCTTCGACCCATTGTATGTACCCTGTATTTCCTCGTTTTGCTTTCTGACTGCCTTACCATCCCCACTGAACTGGAAGCTTGTATTTTTGAAGTTGAAAGATGTACAAGAATGTTGTCTTAAGTGAGATGAATATAAATTTTTCTGGAATAAAATGTATTTAAGTTCACCATCCACCCCATCTTTGTTCATTTGTCTCCCCTCCCTGCATGTAGTTCTTAAGTTTTCTTTACTTTCATAAACAAATGTACGTTTATTTCAGTTTTATACATGACTTTCAAACCATTAGTCGCACATGTCCTGGATCTTTTTTTAAATGTTCTCAACAGAAGATTTGACTGCATAGCTTTCCACCTTTTCAGGTTTCACTCGTTTCAATCACACTGCCTCCAACAACGGATATAGGATCAGTGTCTTTTGTTATGACATCATAGAATATATACTCTATCACTTCAAGATGAGATCAAATCAACTCATAATACACAGACTCCTAAGGAAGGGTGGACCCATAACGGACCCAAAGATCTTCAGTCACTTACACACTCGTACATTTGAATATGTTTTAAAACCCCATTTGCTTTGGTTTGAGTTGCCTTTAAAAACATGCTTCTCCACCCACCTTATTTGGACAGATTCTGAGCATGCTATCCTCATCATGTAAGTACTGTACATCATTCAGTTCAGTTCCCAACCATGATCCATTCACTTAACACTCACCAACCTACCCAATCAGAATGTTCGTTGGATTGTGCTGTCTCTTTAGGGGGCTGACTTTAGTGGCACACGGATGGGGAGGATTGTGTGTGTGTGTACGAGGGTGGGGTTAACTGTCTGTGTTGTCCAATAGGAGAGGGAACGCAGGTCTCCTGCCATGGGCTTCCACATGACCACCTTCCCAGAGAACACCAACAGCGCTCTGCAGATATACTGTCATCAGGAGGGCATCAAGGTATCTCTCTCTCTCTGTCTGTCTCGCTCTTCCCCTCTCTCTCTCTCTCTCCTTATATGAACTGGATGTGTGAACCCTCTTTAGGATGTGGTTATTCCAGATCTGATGAAGAAGCTGGATATCCTGGGAGATAATGGGGTGAGTTCACATTAGTCTCCACTCTTCCTAATGCTCTTAGTAAAACTCACACGGCTAATTTTACTTCTCAATTAAAACTTTAAATACTTTCATTCTTACACCCCCCCATCCTCTATCCCTTTCTTTTCTCCTCTTCCTCTCCAGAACTTGCGTAATGAGGAGCAGGTTGTCGTCATTCAGGCGAGGACGGTTCTCTCAATGTGTGAGAAGGTCAGTCTCTCTCCTCCTCATCGCCACTCAGCCTGCCTTTACTGACACCTACTGGTCATATTTATTATGTACTGTGGAATACATTCTCTCTCCATAGTGGTTAAAGCAGATAGACAGCACAGAGGCAGCCCTGACCCAGAAGATGATTGACCTGGAGAATGAGAAGGTGAGAGGAAAAAGACTAACTGAACACGCAACAGTGGTTCTTCTACAACCTCCACATACGGTACACGACACCGTTGTCTTGATGTGAAATCCTATCGTGTGATGTCAAATCCTGGGATGTCATATCCTCTGTGCTGTGGCTGTTCCAGGACCTGTTCAGTAAGCAGAAGGGCTTCCTGGAGGAGGAGCTGGACTACAGGAAGCAGGCCCTGGATCAGGCCTACATGGTACGACACAGCAGCACGATGGGACAGGAGGGTTTACTCTACAGCTGTCTCCTGCTTGTAGGAACATGGGTGCTTGTCCTCTGTAGCTCAGTCGGTAGAACATGGTGCCTTTAATGTTACGATAGTGGGTTTGATTCCTGGGACCGCCCGTACGTAAAAATGTATCCACACATGACTAAGTCGCTTTAGATAAAAGCATCTGCTGGATGGCATTTATTGTTCTAATATTATAAAAACCCAATGGTCATTATATTATCGAGCACCAGTTCTAATCAAGATCACATTTAGTTTCGTAAAGTGCGAGCATGTTGTAGGACTTCATCTAGACACGCTGTCAGCCCTATAGCTGATGTAAACCCATCAAACATCACGAACCCAGAGACCAAACCCTGTTTGAGTTTGTGTTGTCGGGATACTGCATCTTTTACCTCAATGAATCCCTGTTTGCACTGGGTACTAAAGGACAGAAAGAGACATGCCCTACTGAGTGGGGAAGTATGGCTGAGCGTTCACTGTTCAGACATATCCCTAGTACTTTAAGACTCAATGCCTGAGGGAAATGTGTGATTCTAATGAGAAGGTGTTTTGGAGGGAACAAACGTAGGCTATAGATGTGTGAACGCCTGAGTACGGAGTAAAGGCATATAAACAGCCCATATGTTTTATGTTCTTCAAATCCCTAACTGGATTCAAGACTCACTTCACCATATAGTGGGGCAAAAAAAGTAATTAGTCAGCCACCAATTGTGCAAGTTCTCCCACTTAAAAAGAGGCCTGTAATTTTCATCATAGGTACACTTCAACTATGACAGACAAAATGAGGGGAAAAAATCCAGAAAATCACATAGTAGGATTTTTTTAGGAATTTATTTGAAAATTATGGTGGAAAATAAGTATTTGGTCACCTACAAACAAGCAAGATTTCTGGCTCACACAGACCTGTAACTTCTTCTTTAAGAGGCTCCTCTGTCCTCCACTCGTTACCTGTATTAATGGCACCTGTTTGAACTTGTTATCAGTATAAAAGACACCTGTCCACAACCTCAAACAGTCACACTCCAAACTCCACTATGGCCAAGACCAACAAGCTATGAAAGGACACCAGAAACAAAATTGTAGACCTGCACCAGGCTGGGAAGACTGAATCTGCAATAGGTAAGCAGCTTGGTTTGAAGAAATCAACTGTGGGAGCAATTATTGGGAAATGGAAGACATACAAGATCATTGATAATCTCCCTCGATCTGTGGCTCCACGCAAGATCTCACTCCGTGGGGTCAAAATAATCACAAGAACGGTGAGCAAAAATCCCAGAACCACACGGGGGGACCTAGTGAATGACCTGCAGAGAGCTGGGACCAAAGTAACAAAGCCTACCATCAGTAACACACTACACCGCCAGGGACTCAAATCCTGCAGTGCCAGACATGCCCCCCTGCTTAAGCCAGTACATGTCCAGGCCCGTCTGAAGTTTGCTAGAGATCATTTGGATGATCTAGAAGAAGATTGGGAGAATGTCATATGGTCAGATGAAACCAAAATATAAATGTTTTGGTAAAAAACTGGAGGACAAAGAATGCTGAGTTGCATCCAAAGAACACCATACCTACTGTGAAGCATGGGGGTGGAAACATCTTGCTTTGGGGCTGTTTTTCTGCAAAGGGACCAGGATGACTGATCCGCGTAAAGGAAAGAATGAATGGGGCCATGTATCGTGAGAATTTGAGTGAAAACCTCCTTCCATCAGCAAGGGCATTGAAGATGAAACGTGGCTGGGTCTTTCAGCATGACAATGATCCCAAACACACCGCCCAGGCAACGAAGGAGTGGCTTCATAAGAAGCATTTCAAGGTCCTGGAGTGGCCTAGCCAGTCTCCAGATCTCAACCCCATAGACAATCTTTGGAGGGAGTTGAAAGTTCATGTTGCCCAGCAACAGCCCCAAAACATCACTGCTCTAGAGGAGATCTGCATGGAGGAATGGGTCAAAATACCAGCAACAGTGTGTGAAAACCTTGTGAAGACTTACAGAGAATGTTTGACCTCTGTCATTGCCAACAAGGGGTATATAACAAAGTATTGAGATAAACTTTTGTTATTGACTAAATACTTATTTTCCACCATAATTTGCAAATAAATAAATAAAAAATACTACAATGTGATTTTCTGGATTGTTTTTCTCATTTTCTCTGTCATAGTTGAAGTGTACCAATGATGAAAATTACAGGCCTCTCATCTTTTTAAGTAGGAGAACTTGCACAATTGGTGGCTGACTAAATGCTTTTTGCCCCACTGTAAGTCAAATCCAATTGTATTGGTCACATACACATGATTCGCAGATTTTAATGCGAGTGTAGCAAAATGCTTGTGCTTCTAGTTCCGACAATGCTCCCTCTGCGGTTTCCTGAAGTCCACGATCATCTCCTTTGTTTTGTTGACGTTGAGTGAGAGGTTATTTTCCTGACATCACACTCCGAGGGCCCTCACCTCCTCCCTGTAGACCGTCTCGTCGTTGTTGGTAATCAAGCCTAAAACTGTAGAGTCTTGAAACTTGATGATTTAGTTGGAACTGTGCTTGGCCACGCAGTCATGGGTGAACAAGGAGTACAGGAGAGGGCTGAGAACGCACCCTTGTAGGGCCCGAGTGTTGAGGATCAGCGGGGTTTCCTGTCTTCACTACCTGGGGGGGTTGTCAGAAAGCCCAGGACCCAGTTGTACAGGGTGGGATTGAGACCCTGGGTCTCGAGCTTAATGACGAGTTTGGAGGGTACCATGGTATTAAATACTGAGCTGTTGTCAATGAACAGCATTCTTACACAGGTATTCCTCTTGTCCAGATGGGATAGGGCAGTGTGCAGTGTCATGGCGATTGCATCGTCAGTGGACCTATTGGGGTGGTAAGCAAATTGAACTGGGTCTAGGGTATCGGGTAGGGTGGAGGTGATATGCTCTCTCAAAGCACTTCATGATGACAGAAGTGAGTGCAAAGGGACGATAGTCATTTAGTCCAGGTACCTGAGCTTTCTTGCGAACAGGAACAATGGTGTCCATCTTGAAGCATGTGGGGACAACCGACCGGGATAGGGAGCGATTGAATATGTCCGTAAACACACCAGCCAGCTGGTCTGCGCATACTCTGAGGACGCGGCTAGGGATGCCGTCTGGGCCAGCAGCCTTGCGAGTGTTAACACTTATAAAGTTAGGCAACAGTAAGAGTATGTAGCATTCACTCCCATTTATACATTTTATTCAGTGTTTTTTTTTTTGGTGTGTATTTGTGTTTTTAGTTCCACTTTATATTGTGTCAGTAGAAGCATGTATTTACATGGTAACTACACTGGCGTAATAAGACAAAGTTGTAAGTACTATGTAACAAAGTGTACTTGGCACCTACACTTTAGTTACTATGCAGTTGCCATGAACAACACATCCTTATAGCAACGCTAGATATAAAGTGGAACAGTGCTTTCCCATCTATGCCATGATCACAGTGGCATGCCTGTGTGTGTGTGTGTGGCTGTATGACAGAGGATCGCGGAGCTGGAGGCTACGCTGTATAACGCTCTGCAGCAGGAGCCCGGGGGGCGTGCGGTGGCAGAGTCTCTGTCCGACAGGCAGAGGGAGGAGCTGGGGCTAGCCGTGGACAAACTGCGGCGGCAGATACTCAGGCAGAGCCGCCAGTATGACAGTCAGATCTTACAGGAGCGCATGGAGCTCCTACAGCAGGCCCAGCAGGTAAGGAAAGGCCTTAACCTGCAGCCGCCACAGAGAAAAGATGCAGTATCCCTCCCTCCCTCTACATGTATGAGTGTTGGTGTATTTGTATAAAGATGCAGTATCACTCCTGCTTTTGTGTGTGTGTGTGTGTGTGTGTGTGTGTGTGTGTGTGTGTGTGTGTGAGTGGTTATGTTTTGTGTATCGCTCCAAATGTCAGCATTTCACAGAAGCCCTATCCAGAATTCTAATCGTCTTCATACGTCTCACCTCGCAACTAAAAATCTTACACTCAACGTAACACGTCTTATCTTAACCTTTTTTGTTATTATTTGAAATGCAACCTTTATTTAACTAGGCAAGTCAGTTTACAATGACGGACTACCCGGGAACAGTGGGTTTAACTCCCTTGTTCAGGGGCAGAACGAAGGACTTTTACCTTGTCAGCTCGGGGATTCGATCTAGCAACCTTTCGGGTTACTGGCCCAACGCTCTAACCACTAGGCTACCTGGCGCCCTGATCTTAACCTTATGCTATCCCATTGCTTCAGAAATGAACTGTCGTCTTTCTAATCTATAACACCATAACAGTTTACGAAAAACATAAATTCTAAAAAAGAACATTCTCTGTAACTGACCTGCAGTTGAGCGAATCTTCCCAGTCAGTGGTCTCCTCCACCAGCTGTTCTGGTTGCAGTTTTAGGATCTCACAGTAATCACAACCCTTAAAACGGCTCTTTTCCAGGCCCTGCCTCCTCTCTGGCTGACTCAGCTGTCTTGTGGTTTTGACCTAAGCAGCTTTTAGCATTCAGGTCAGCCATGCAAATGTGATCAGTGTGCTTCCAGTGTTTCATAACTCTATCAGGAGCATAGAAATGGTATTAAATGACTCTTCGTATTCCTAATTCTATGATCAGGAGTACCTACCAGAGGATTGGGACTGTTAATGGGTCCAGTGAAGGCTCTTGGATTCCACACAGTGTGTTCGTCTCAAATGCCAGTTCTTTCTCATCAGCCTGTAGTGTTTTTAAAGGGGCAATCTGCAGTTGCTACAAACATTTTTAGACTTTTAGTCCCTGTAATCATAGCTCTGTCCATGAGTTTGAGAGTGGCACATTTCTCCAGCACAATCCCTCCTCTGTTATTGTTCGAACTGCAGATTCCCCCCTTTTGAAGGATGGGGAAGTTGTAGAGGGAAGCAAGGCCAGTGTAGCCAATACCAAAGGTTCTAGATTTTTACCGTGAATCTTCTTTCAGTCAACAAATCAGATCCTGGTCTTACAGGACAAAGTTCCACTCGCTCGTTGTCACGGCAGTGGGATTTTATGACTCTGCAACAGCTGCCATGGTAACATGGTAGGAGCACAGGTTTTTGGGAATATGTGGAAACAGACTCTGTTTAGCAACCATAACCATTTTCATTTTCAACTTCAACTGTGAAGACAATGACAGATCGTAAGGCCACACATTATCCATGTGAGCTATCGTATGCTGCCTGTCATAAGTATGACGTTGACCTCCTGAACTCTCGGTTCTGTGTTGTTTGCGTTGCAGAGAATAAGGCAGTTGGAAGACATGATTGAGATGCAAAAGAGACAAGTAAAGGAAATAGAAGAAAAGGTATATATGTCATGTAGAGTTTCTACATTTCATAGTGATGAATGTGGTGGGGCATGAGAGCATGAAGACCGACTTTTTAAAATGTATTTTTATTATTCAAGATAACAGTAACACTTGTCCTCTTTTTTCTCTCCTTTTATCACTATTTTCAATTCTTCTTTTTTTTATTTTTAGTTTTTGTTCCTCTTTTTGTTTTTCTCTCTAGCTTTTATTCTTTGGCCTTAATGACACTGACATGGACCGACAACAGGTAAATGATACACACCTACACAACCGTCATAATACTGTGTCATAACATGTATGATTTTGAGGGCCATTTGTCTGTTTTCACAGGTGCTAAGGCGCTCAGGTGGAGAGTGAGGAAGAGAAACACAACATATTTGTTTTTTTGTCATGCATTTATAGACGGTTCACAAACCTTATATGGCCTTTTTGATACACGTGCACTTTTGTGGAAGACACTTACCTGGAATGCAAAACAAAACCATGACTTTGAAAAGTGAAGAAATATCAGAGACATGTAAAAGAGGTATATCAGAGATTTTTTTTTTTTATAACGGAAATGTCCCCTACCATTTTTGGAAGTGGAACATTTAGCCAAACTCTAACGTGAGTTTTAAAAAGCAAGAACATTGTAACTGGAACTCTGAAGCAGGTCAATAATGGAACAGAGGAACTGAGATGGAGACAGTGCCTCAGATGGATTTAGAGCCAGACAACGAAAGAGTGCAATCGTAGTGGAGGGAGGAGGAGGAAGGAGAAAGAGTTGATTAAAAAAAAGCAGGACGATTTCCTAACAGACGAGCCAAGTCCTGGGCATTCCCAGAAAGCTCAGTGCAGGAGGGTCTCCATGGAAACAGCTGGCGAAACGGCTGTCATGGCCAAAGTTCAATGAGCAAGAAGTGAAAGCTCTGTACTCCGGAGTAGAGCGACACCAGAGGACTACGGGGACAGAATGTGTCACCGGTCTGTGAAACACAAAGAATCCTCAATAGGTAAGTGACTTTATAAACTCAGCAAAAAAAGAAACCTCCTCTCACTGTCAACTGCGTTTAATTTCAGCAAACTTAACATGTGTAAATACACTGCTCAAAAAAATAAAGGGAACACTAAAATAACACATCCTAGATCTGAATGAATGAAATATTCTTATTAAATATTTTTTTCTTTACATAGTTGAATGTGCTGACAACAAAATCACACAAAAATTATCAATGGAAATCAAATTTATCAACCCATGGAGGTCTGGATTTGGAGTCACACTCAAAATTAAAGTGGAAAACCTGTCACGCCCTGGTCGAGGTACAGTGCCTTGCGAAAGTATTCGGCCCCCTTGAAGTTTGCGACCTTTTGCCACATTTCAGGCTTCAAACATAAACATATAAAACTGTCTTTTTTGTGAAGAATCAACAACAAGTGGGACACAATCATGAAGTGGAACGACATTTATTGGATATATCAAACTTTTTTAACAAATCAAAAACTGAAAATTTGGGCGTGCAAAATTATTCAGCCCCTTTACTTTCAGTGCAGCTAACTCTCTCCAGAAGTTCAGTGAGGATCTCTGAATGATCCAATGTTGACCTAAATGACTAATGATGATAAATACAATCCACCTGTGTGTAATCATGTCTCCGTAGAAATGCACCTGCACTGTGATAGTCTCATAGGTCCGTTAAAAGCGCAGAGAGCATCATGAAGAACAAGGAACACACCAGGCAGGTCCGAGATACTGTTGTGAAGAAGTTTAAAGCTGGATTTGGATACAAAAATATTTCCCAAGCTTTAAACATCCCAAGGAGCACTGTGCAAGCGATAATATTGAAATGGAAGGAGTATCAGACCACTGCAAATCTACCAAGACCTGGCCGTCCCTCTAAACTTTCAGCTCATACAAGGAGAAGACTGATCAGAGATGCAGCCAAGAGGCCCATGATCACTCTGGATGAACTGCAGAGATCTACAGCTGAGGTGGGAGACTCTGTCCATAGGACAACAATCAGTCGTATATTGCACAAATCTGGCCTTTATGGAAGAGTGGCAAGAAGAAAGCCATTTCTTAAAGATATCTATAAAAAGTGTTGTTTAAAGTTTTCCACAAGCCACCTGGGAGACACACCAAACATGTGGAAGAAGGTGCTCTGGTCAGATGAAACCAAAATTGAACTTTTTGGCAACAATGCAAAACGTTATGTTTGGCGTAAAAGCAACACAGCTCATCACCCTTACACACCATCCCCACTGTCAAACATGGTGGTGGCAGCATCATGGTTTGGGCCTGCTTTTCTCCAGCAGGGACAGGGAAGATGGTTAAAATTGATGGGAAGATGGATGGAGCCAAATACAGGACCATTCTGGAAGAAAACCTGATGGAGTCTGCAAAAGACCTGAGACTGGGACGGAGATTTGTCTTCCAACAAGACAATGATCCAAAACATAAAGCAAAATCTACAATGGAATGGTTCAAAAATAAACATATCCAGGTGTTAGAATGGCCAAGTCAAAGTCCAGACCTGAATCCAATCGAGAATCTGTGGAAAGAACTGAAAACAGCTGTTCACAAATGCTCTCCATCCAACCTCACTGAGCTCTAGCTGTTTTGCAAGAAGGAATGGGAAAAAATGTCAGTCTCTCGATGTGCAAAACTGATAGAGACATACCCCAAGCGACTTACAGCTGTAATTGCAGCAAAAGGTGGCGCTACAAAGTATTAACTTAAGGGGGCTGAATAATTTTGCACGCCCAATTTATCAGTTTTTGATCCAACTTTGATCCAACAGGCTGATCCAACTTTGATGTAATGTCCTTAAAACAAGTCAAAATGAGGCTCAGTAGTGTGTGTGGCCTCCACGTGCCTGTATGACCTCCCTACAATGCCTGGGCATGCTCCTGTTGAGATGGAGGATGGTCTCCCGAGGGACCTCCTCCCAGACCTGGACTAAAGCATTGGTGGATGGAGTGAGACATGATGTCGAAGATGTGCTCAATTGGATTCAGGTCTGAGGAACGGGCGGGCCAGTCCATAGCATCAATGCCTTCCTCTTGCAGGAACTGCTGACACTCCAGCCACATGAGGTCCAGCATTGTCTTGCATTAGGAGGAACCCAGGGCCAACCGCACCAGCATACGGTCTCACTAGGGGTCTGAGGTTCTCATCTCGGTACCTAATGGCAGTCAGGCTACCTATGGCGAGCACATGGATGGCCCCCAAAAGAAATGTCACCCCACACGATGACTGACCCACCGCCAAACCGATCATGCTGGAGGATGTTGCAGGCAGCAGAACGTTCTCCACAGCGTCTCCAGACTCTGTCACATGTGCTCAGTGTGAACCTGCTCTCATCTGTGAAGAGCACAGTTAAGTACTGCAGTGCATCGCCTCCTCATGGACTGCACCAGATGTGCCAGTTCTTGCTGTGAGATTTTACCCCACTCTTCCACCAAGGCACCTGCAAGTTCCTGGACATTTCTGGGGGGAATGGCCCTAGCCCTCACCCTCCGATCCAACAGGTTCCAGACCTGCTCAATGGGCTCTTCGCTGGCCATGGCAGAACACTGACATTCCTGTCTTGCAGGAAATCACAAACAGAACGAGCCGTATGGCTGGTGGCATTGTCATGCTGGAGGGTCATGTCAGGATGAGCCTACAGGAAGGGTACCACATGAGGGAGGAGGATGTCTTCCCTGTAACGCACAGCGTTGAGATTACCTGCAATGACAACGATGATGCTGTGACACACCACCCCAGACCATGACAGACCTTACACATCTAAATCAATCCCACTCCAGAGTACAGGCCTCGGTGTAACGCTCATTTCTTCGACGATAAACGCAAATCCGACCATCACCCCTGGTGAGACAGAACCGCAACTTATCAGTGAAGAGCACTTTTTGTCAGTCCTGTCTGCTCCAGCGACGGTGGGTTTGTGCACGCCGGTGATGTCTGGTGAGGACCTGCGTTACAACAGGCCTACAAGCCCTCAGTCCAGCCTCTCTCAGCCTTTTGCGGACAGTCTGAGCACTGACGGAGGGATTGTGCGTTCCTGGTGTAACTCGGGCAGGTGTTGTTGCCATCCCGCAGGTGTGATGTTCTGATGTACCAATTCGGTGTTGATACACCTGGTCTGCCACTGTGAGGACGATCAGCTGTCCATCCTGTCTCTCTGTAGCGCTGTCTTAGGCGTCACACAGTATGAACATTGCAATTTATTGCTCTGGCCACATCTGCAGTCCTCATGCCTCCTTGCAGCATGCCTAAGGCACGTTCACGCAGATGAGCAGGGACCCTGGGAATCTTTGCTGTTTTTCAGAGTCAATAGAAAGGCCTCTTTAGTGTCCTAAGTTTTCATTACTGTGACCTTAATTGCCTACCGTCTGTAAGCTGTTAGTGTCTTAACGACCGTTCCACCGGTGCATGTTCATTAATTGTTTATGGTTCATTGAACAAGCATGGGAAACCGTGTTTAAACCCTTTACAATAAAGATCTGTGTAGTTATTCTGATTTTTATTAATCATCTTTGAAAGACCGGGCCCTGAAAAAGAGACGTTTTCATTTTTTACTGAGTTTATTATCACATGACTGTATTTGTCCAACTTCAGTTACCCTGACAAAACAAACCCAACACAAATACTTCCTTCTCCAGCTGTGTTGTGCAGTTGGCACCCCAGACCTCCAGGTTTTGACCCATAGAGTGAACCTTCTAGAGCACAGCCTGAGAGACAATGTCAGCTCCTTTACTGAGTCTGAGAGCTTGCTGCACAACAGGTGCGGAGCAGGTGACAGAGACACAGGGATCTCACATCACACAGCTACAACATATGGCCACAACCATATCACATTGCACACACTGTCGTGCTAACATGCAGTTTATCACACGGAATGCTGACACAGTAAGACTGTTTCTTGCCTTTTAGCATGGTATCACTGTTTGTGGGGTTTATTTCTAACATTGCCGTCAGTAAGGTATATGTGCACACTTCTACTTTCTCTAGGACAGATGACTAGCAAAAATAATTTGACAGTAGGAGGTCTCATCTCTGTTTAATGCTAATGTTATGCTATGCTAATCGTGCGATGCGATGCTAATCGTGCGATGCGATGCTAATTGTGCGATGCGATGCTAATCGTGTGATGGCATGACAATGTCATGTGATCTAATGAGTCATGTTGTCATCCTGTGCTGGAGCAGAGCCTGCTACAGAAGGTGGAGGATCTCACAGCACACTCAGTCCTCCACTGTCCCAGCATGCAGCGACTGGACGAGCGGCTCCACGTACTCAGGGAGGAGGTGCGCGTCATGGTGAGTAGAGACTGTACTGAGCTTTATATTAGCTTCAATGAGACTTACAGAGTGAGAAGTACTCAAATACACATGTCCTGTAAGCTGTACTGTAAATTGTAGTATAAGCCTGTATTTATTGTGTAAGTGTATTGTGAGTGTGTTTTAAATCTAGCATTTCTCAGGTGTAGTGCTATTGTGACTGTAGTCTCCCACTCTGTTGCATTATATGAGATGTGTATGACATTACTCAGATGTGAGGAGTAACTGTGTCATAGTTCTATCATGACCGGTCCTTCCCAGTACCAGGAGAAGGAGCATAGGAATTGTGTGTGTGGAGGGAGAGGCTACAGTGCTGCCACGCCCAGCTCCGGGCTAAAGAGGAGGAGATGGGTTGCCAGTCTCAGTACTTTGAGCACTTTAAGAGCCAGCTGCAGCTCAAGTTTGGCCTGGCCAGAGACGAGGAGCAGGGCCTGCAGACCAGAGTCCACCAGCTGGAGAGACATGTTCTGGAGATATCTGTATCTTCATCCACCAACATAGCCACCGTCAACGCAGCTAGCTTCAACTACCCTGTCATGGTGCCAACGGTACACAGAGTCCGAAAGACTGGCCCACCCAAGGGCGAAAAGAGAGGAGGAGGATGGGGAGCGTGAGGAGGAAAATACACAGTGGAGACGCTACGGACAGCACCTCCAGCAGAAGCAGGGAGAGGATGAAATAGAAATAGAGGAAGAAAGAGAGGGGGAGAGAGAGAGCGTGAGGGAGAGGGGGGTGAGGACAGATGGAGCGGCTTCATCCTCAGCCTCCAGGAGGACCTCACGGCTGTTGGAGAAGGAGGAGCAGGGGCTGGAGGAGCGGAGGGGGCTGTTGGAACAGCTGCAGGATGCGCAGCAGAATGGCCACTTCCTGTCGTGTAAGGTGGAGGAAATGAGGACGGTGGTCCACAGGCTCCAGCTGAATGAGAGCTCCATGACGGTGGAAGGAACTGCAAGAGGAGAACCAAAGACTGTAAGAGGCTCAGCCACACCCTGAGACAGATCAACCACAGCCCGGGCTCTACTGACCCCCGTCTCTACCCCCAGCCCTAGCTCTGGTGCCAGCCCAGGGACTCCAGCCCCAGCCTGGCTACCGCCCTGCCAAACACCCCTGCCCTGGCTCAACCAGTCCCCTGCCACGTGGACAACACTGACTCAGTGAGTGATGACATTGAAGCTAATGTGGAGTTGACTCTTAATCAGTAGTAGATCTTAAGTCTAAATTGTTGAAGAGTTCGGCCTCAAGAATGTAAATGAGTACAATAACAAGCAAATTGTACAATGGATTGTAATGTGGGATTGTCATTTGTTTAGCTGCACAGTGGAATGTTGATCTGATTAACTACAGAGGAACTAAAGAGTGTGGCTGGCTTGTGTGTTTGAGACTGGGAGCCTGGGGGAATGGTGTCTTGGTCCTGGGGGCTTCCCCTCTCTCAACCTGAGAGAGGAGACTGAAGCACTGAGAGAGGCTTACTGGAGCATGGGGGCGACGTGGACTCACTCCGGGACCACAGGGACCAGCTGGAGAGCATGCTCTGACACACACAGGACCAGCTGCACAGGGTGACCGAGGAGAAGGCCCGACTGAAATGTAAACTCGGGAAGCAGGGAGAAACGGGGGGCCTGTGAGGCGGAGCGGGGGTGCTAGCTAGGAGGGAAAAGCATGACAGGAAATGCCCAGGAAAACAGGGTGACAATTCATAACCTAATTCCCCAGGTTAGCAGAAAGCTTACCACAACTCCAACCCAGAATAATACTACCCTAGTCTTAGCCGATAATGACCTAACCCTGTATGCCTTAGCCCTGGATGACCTAGCTCTAACTTTGAACCAGGAGAACCAAGGCATAGGGCAGGCGTATCAAGGAGCCCCTGCCCCACATAGAAACCCGGGATAGTAAGGATAGTGAGAGGAAGCTAGAGAGGGAGAGCTGGAGCAGGAGAACCAGGAGCAGGGAGGTCTTATAACGAGCTAACCAGGAAGACCGAGGATGACCTCAACACTATCATGGAGCTGCAGCAGAGACTGACTGAGAGCGGTCAGCTTGGTCTACAACAGGGTGACCATGGTTCGAGTCAGAGTGTGGTCAAAAGGGTGAGCATGCGGTCGGGTCAGTGTTCGCTCAACAGGCTCAACCCTCGGTAGGGTTCGTGACCAGTCTACAAGGTGATCACACGCCAGGGTCGGTGAATAGTGGTGAACTACAGGTTGACCACACGACCGAGTCAGTTAGGGATCAAATGACAGCCATTTGACCACAGAGTTAGTGTCCATGCTGAGAGAGGAGAGGGGCGAGCGAATTGGGTCTCAGTGATCTCAAAGGGGAAAGGGAACAGGTTTCCCCTCTCACTCAGGTGTCAGACAGGGAAACAACGGCTAACGCGCTCCGTGTGGGTTCTGGAAGAAGAACGTGACCGGGTCAATCAGGAACTCTGCGGTTTAAAAGAAGAGCAAGTACAGTTTACAAGGTCTGAAAGATAAGAGACACGGTGGTATGGTCAATGTGTGGTTTAAAAGAGGAGAGCGACCAGCTAGTTCCGTCAAGGTCTGGACCAGGAGGAGAAAGACCAGCTAGTTCAGTCAATGCCTGTTTTCTACAAGGAGAGAGACCAGCTAGTTCCGTCCAATGTCTGGTTTCCAGGAGGAGAGAGACGAGCTCTCGCAGTCTCTCTTCAGTCAAGAAGATGAGAGACCAACCTAACGAGTCACTCCACAATCTAGAAGAGGAGCGAGACCAGTTGATGCAATCCATGTGGGGTTTAAAGGAACAGAGAGACTAGCTAACACAGACACTCAGCCTTCTGGAGCAGGAGAGAGACAAACTGCCTTCAAACAGAAGACGGAGACCCGGTCAACCAGTTCAAAGAAGAGCGAGAGCAGTTGGTTCAGTCAATGGCTGTTCTGTGCGAACAGAGAGGAGCATCTCACAGCCGAGAGAGAGACCAGTTGCAGATGGACGTCGCTCCTTTACGGAATCAGCTACTGTCACAGGGGCGGAGTCATGACCAGCGGGTACTCTGAGAACCACGTTGGCGTGGCAACACGCATAGAGGGTGTGGCTACAGAGAGCGGGGTCGCTGCGCCAAAATACGGATGATGACGTCGTTCAGAGAAGTCTGGCCACGGTCTACTCCTACAAGACCATCCGCCTGGGGCAGTCTGCACAGGTATGAGCGAATCTTTGTACTTGTGTGAGTTGTGTGGTTATGTATGTTGGCACTGATGAGTTTCTGTCAGTAGTAATTGTAGTAGTAGCATGGCTAACTTATCCCTGTATCCAGGGAACACTTGGAAGAGGTGACAGGTGTAGCAGAGTGAACTGATGGAGGAGATCAAGTCGTTGGGGGCAGAACACAGAAGGTCACGAGACGAACTGGAGAAGAACCAATCGGAGGTGAGCTCTGTTTACTTCCTGTGTCCTCTTGGCCGGTCAGAACAGAATCTGTGTGTGCCGGCTCAGAGGTGGCACCGTGAGCTGAGTGTGTCTGATGTCAGGCGAGAGGAGGCTGAGAGGAGGTCAGCACACGCAGCCAACGAATTGAAGAGGAGGTGGAGGAGACGAAGAGGGAGAACCTCACACTGAGAGCAGAAGTACGAATAGAGAAAGTATCCTTCTCTCACTAACCACAGTAATAATGTCATGTGATAACCCACTGGCTGTGTCTTTTGTTAGGTGAGGGAGGTGAAGAGGAGACCTGAAGGTCTGGAGAGTTACTAATTTAGGTAGAAGTCATCCTTTTGTACAGATCTAGGATCAGCTTAATACCTTCCCCGAATTCCAAGCCTTACCAATACAAAACTGACCAATGTCAAGGAGAAACTTCATTCTAATCTGATAAGACCATAGCTCCCTGGTTAGAGCGCTAGTGACGTTTGTTCAAAGACATGAGGAAAAGTTTTTTATTAGAAGAGAGCTTTTATTACAATCTCTAAAGAGCTGTATTTGTGGTCAGTGCATATCTTTTTTTATTGTAATGTGAGCTGTATTTGTGGTCAGTGCATATCTTTTTTTATTGTAATGTGAGCTGTATTTGTGGTCAGTGCATATCTTTTTTTATTGTAATGTGAGCTGTATTTGTGGTGAGTGTATATCTTTTTGATGGTAATGTGTTTGTTATTTCCAGTCAGTGTATTTTGTTTAATGGCTGTTTGTCTCCTCCTCTCCATTACAATGTTCGTCTGAGAAAGAAGAACCAGAGAGGGTGAATGGAGAATTGTGGGTGTCTGTTGGTTGTTTAGAGCTAATAGAGGATTTATTGTTGGATTTGTTTTGACTGACAGCGGTTGTCCAATGACAGGCTAAGTTGTCATGATTTGGTTTTGATTGACTGATGTTCTGTTCAATGACAAGCGAAGGTTTCATGATTTTACATTTAATATTTTTATTCACAAAGTCCCAATGTAGTCTCCTTACAGATATGTCACCCCCCCTTTTCCCCTTTTCTCCCTAGGATCTCCCTTCCAAGACCAGACACCAGGTTTACTCCAGTCCCCCACCAGGTCAGGGAAACTATCCAGGTTACCCCAAACCTTGCTGCCCTCAACCGACCCAAGCATACCCCCATAACAGCTACCCCTTCTACTACTACTACTACTACTACTACTACTGCCCCCGCTCGGACTGTTAAAGCACGAAGTACCACTACCTCGTTGAAAACTGCCCCTCCAACAATTACCCTTAAAACTACAGCCCTCACTAAAGCTGCCCCCTCCACCTCTGCTCTGCCCCCCACTGAGAGGACATGGCTGCCTGATGAGGACCATTGTGTCAAGAAGCTCCTCTCCAACTGCCAACCTGAACAAGCTAAAGCAACCAAACCCAGAGCTGAGCCGGGTAGAGTAGCCCAGACAACATACACTGTTTACTGTACACTTGATGGAAAACATGGGTGTCTGAACATGGGTGTCTTTTTGTCCCGCCCCTTTAGAACCTCCAGCTGAGGTGGGCTCTGTTGAGGTCATCGGGATGGTGGGACAGAGCAGCCTCATGATTGGCTGGATGAGCTGGGCTGCAGCAACGGAACCTTTATGTATGGTTACTGCTTCTCACCTGGGATACAGTAGAATGTAAATAAATGGGTTTTGGTGTTGTCCATTCTATACAGTCCAATGTCTCCGTATGCTGTGCTCATCTCGCGCTCTCTCTTTCTGTCTTTCTCTCTCTTTGTCTTTCTCTCACCCTCTCTTCCTCCCCATTTTTCTCTCTCTCTCCCCCTCCCCTTTCTCTCTCTCTCTTTCTGTCTCTCTCTCTCTTTGTCTTTCTCTCACCATCGCTTCCTCCCCATTTTCTCTCTCTCTCTCTCTCTCTCTCTCTCTATCTCTCTATCTCTCTATCTCTCTATCTCTCTATCTCTCTATCTATCTAAATACTGGACTCCGCCCACACACCGAAACAGTGGCTCCACCCAACCAGTGAGTTCTACAGACATGCATGTGTACTTAATGTTTTGTACACTCAGTTTACCACCCTGGTGAGAGCAGAGGTAGGACTAGCTGGCCAATCAGAGGCTAGAAGCAGTGCATGCACAAGGGTGAGGGTGCATGGCTATCACCCGATTGGCCAGGGCCGCAGCCTGGTGACCTCTCACAAGAGTGGTGAGAATGGGTTAGAACGGGTGAGACCAAGCAACAGGTAATCAAGTTGCAATGTCTGTGACGTCTAGGAGGAGTAATTCTTTACAGCAACACTACCCTGACCCAACCATTTCATCTTTCAATGTTTTACTGCAGATTTTCAGCCGCACTGTCCAGTTGAAACCTTTCTCACCAGATTCAGAAGCTCAAACGGTAATGGTGTGTGCCTTTTTCAGTTACTGTGTTTCATTGAAATTTGCATGACGAAATAATGAAATGTGATGCATTTGTGATTTTCTATATTAACAGTCACCTCTTCTAAGCTTCTGTATTAATGTGTGTGTGTGTTTGTGTTTGCTTGCTTGTGACCTGTGTGTTCTCTCTGTGTATGCGTATGTGCATGATTGGCATGCAGCTACAGTCCTCTGGTGGACAGCCCTAACCTCCACCCTAGAAGAGCTGGCCCAGAGAGAGGGAGATACTGTCACGTTGCTAGGCAACCCCCGCAACGACGGCTTCTGTGAGGCCGAGGTGAGCCAATCCCAGCCAGCCGTCATTTACCAATGAACATGCAGCAATCAGCTTGTAGCTTGCACCTTTTTTATACCAGACCAGCAGCTGTTTTGGGTGTACAGTCGTGGCCAAAAGTTTTGAGAATGACACAAATATTAATTTCCACAAAGTTTGCTTCTTCAGTGTCTTTAGATATTTTTGTCAGATGTTACTATGGAATACTGAAGTATAATTACAAGCATTTCATAAGTGTCAAAGGCTTTTATTGACAATTACATGAAGCTGAATCAACGAGTCAATGTTTGCAGTGTTGACCCTTCTTTTTCAAGACCTCTGCAATCCGTCCTGGCTTGAAGTTTGTCCGAATTTGTGGGTTTTTTGTTTGTCCACCTACCTCTTGAGGATTGACCACAAGTTCTCAATGGGATTAAGGTCTGGGGAGTTTCCTGGCCATGGACCCAAAATATCAATGTTTTGTTCCCCGAGCCACTTAGTTATCACTTTTGCCTTATGGCAAGGTGCTCCATCCTGCTGGAAAAAGGCATTGTTCGTCACCAAACTGTTTCTGGATGGTTGAGAGAAGTTGCTCTCGGAGGATGTGTTGGTACCATTCTTTATTCATGGCTGTGTTCTTAGGCAAAATTGTGAGTGAGCCCACACCCTTGGCTGAGAAGCAACCCCACACATGAATGTTCTCAGGATGCTTTACTGTTGGCATGACACAGGACTGATGGTAGCACTCACCTTGTCTTCTCCGGACAAGCTTTTTTCCGGATGCCCCAAACAATTGGAAAGGGGTTTCATCGGAGAAAATGACTTTACCCCAGTCCTCAGCAGACCAATCTCTGTACCTTTTGCAGAATATCAGTCTGTCCCTGATGTTTTTCCTGGAGAGAAGTGGCTTCTTTGCTGTTCTTCTTGACACCAGTCCATCCTCAAAGTCTTCGCCTCACTGTGCTTGCAGATGCACTCACACCTGCTTGTTGCCATTCCTGAGCAAGCTCTGTACTGGTGGTGCCCCGATCTCGCAACTGAATCAACTTTAGGAGATGGTCCTGGCGCTTGCTGGACTTTCTTGGGTGCCCTGAAGCCGCCTTCAGAACAATTGAACCGTTCTCCTTGAAGTTCTTGATGATCCGATAAATGGTTGATTTAGGTGCATTCTTACTGGCAGCAATATCCTTGCCTGTGAAGCACTTTTTGTGCAAAGCAATGATGACGGCACGTTTCCTTGCAGGTAACCATGTTTTACAGAAGAAGAACAATGATTCCAAGCACCACCCTCCTTTTGAAGCTTCCAGTCTGTTATTCAAACTCAATCAGCATGACAGAGTGATCTCCAGCCCTGTCCTCATCAACACTCACCTGTGTTAATGAGAGAATCACTGACATGATGTCAGCTGGTCCTTTTGGGGCAGGGCTGAAATGCAGTGGAAATGGTTTTTGAGGATTCAGTTCATTTGCAATGCAAAGAGGGACTTTGCAATTAATTGCAATTCATCTGATCACTCTTCAAAACATTCTGGAGTATATGCAAATTGCCATCATACAAACTGAGGCAGCAGACTTTGTGAAAATTAATATTTGTGTCAGTCTCAAAACCTTTGGACACGACTGTAGATACTTTGAGTGGATCTGTGTCCCATGTATCTAAATGAGACTACAACCGTGTGTTTCAAGTGAGGGCAGGTGTACTGTAGATAACGTACTGAGTGACTGTGTGTTTCAGGTGAATGGCAGACAAGGTCTGGCTCCTGTTGCCTTCCTAGAGGAAGTTCTTGATCCAGACAGATATGTAAGCCCCGAAGCAACAGATGATAGACCACTGTGACTGCCAATCAGAGAGAGGACAAGATGATGAGCCACTGTGACTGCCAATCAACTGATGCTTCCCTACAGAGAGATTATAGTGGCCAACATTAATGACGTCATCAAACGCTGCCTGCCCGTGACAAAAACATTCATAAGTGCTCACAAGCCTAAAGTCATCTGAAATGGAAAGCTACACTAAAGCAGTAGCTGAAATGTGGGTGTGTTTGTGTGTATGGCCCAGTTTGACATTGTGCTTCTCTAAGCGGATGCTTTTAACCTGCATCCTGCTCATTGAGATCGTGTCAAAACACCCCTGTTCTTCAAAATCCCCCGCTTTTTTGTGTCTAATCTCTCGTGGACAGACGCACTTAACTGGTATCCTAGTGCCTGTCAGCAGGCTGTGGGATGCGACGACGAACGAGGAACTTTGATTCCGGTGCACAGATTTTTCGTCGCTGATTATTTTGGACAAATCACGATTTTACCGCCTTCCATTTTTGGAAGAGGACGGGATATTTGGACCATGGACTTGCCTGTAAATTGCAACTGGAGAGGAGTTAACGGCCTGCGGCCCCTCCGCGTTCTAGTGTTTTTCTAACACATCTGCCCCCAGAACATAATCTCTAACAATTACACAAGATTTTAGTTTTGGGTTTCCGAGATTATTCTGTATGTGACAAGTGTCAAAAACAAAGGTGGGCCTGAATGATGTGACAACCTGTCTGTCTGACAACCTGTCTAACAATCTATCCGAAAGCCTCTCTAACATGTTGGTGATATCAAGTGATAATGTTTTACGTGATGGTAAAACGAAGTCGTTTTCACAAGGCCATTTTACTTGATCTTTAGACATCGAGCCAAATATGAAAACAAAGCTCCATCCCAAAGACTTAGATATTTCTGTTCCTCGTCGTGACTTTTACAGAAAACATTTTTTTTTTGTCGATCCAAGTCAAATCATGAAGTCAATTGTCTGAGCTGTTCTTCCACTGTAGAATCGACTCAATCTATGAAGTCATGCCATTCAGATGGATGGACGTTTGTGACTGATATCTTTTGTAGAGATGATTAAATAACCTGAGGTATGCAAAGGCTGAGTACTTTTATGTGTGGCTTTCATCTCCTCATTCTCTGTCTACAGGTCTAACTGACGTGTAGCTTTTACATTCTGACCTGATTCTCTAAAGGCTTCTCAAGTGAAATGGAGATAATACACACATTCTGTTTACTGGATACTTGTCTTTAACTGATTCTGATGTACGGTTGGGGGAATGGCCATGCTGCCACAAATATATTCTATATATCATTCTGTGTTAGATGTAAATTTGATTTCCTAATGATTCCTTAGGCTGTATAAAGAGCATAAATGTTGATAGGACACATCACATACGATGGCATGTAATTGTGTCTCGAGGATTTACACTGTCATATGCAACCTTGGTTTTACCACTAGGTGGCAGTCATCGCAACCCCTGTCAGCCTGTTACTCTCAATAGACAAATACATCCCACTGGGCACAGACGTCAATTCAACGTCTATTCCACATTGGTTTAATGTAATTTCATTGAAATTTACGTGGGAACAACGTTGACTCAAACAGTGTGTGCCCAGTGGGGTACTACACATCATAGAAATTCTGTACATTATATTTGTCTGTGCTTTTGACAGGTTTATTGTGATAGATGCCGTTAAGATGCATGGGATGCAGATCATTGTGTTTGGACTCAAAACTCCTACTGTGTGGTGTGTACAAACACCTAAATGTAGATTTGTTTGGTAATAACACACATGCACGCGGGTGTAGGAGCGCACACACACACACACACATGCACATACACACACACAGAGGGATAGAAGCAATGAAGGCAAAAGTGGCTTAATAATCACCTGCTGTGGTCTGCTGCGGTGTAAAACTCCTCGGCTCAGCAGAAAGGAAGTGTGTGTGTTAGACAGAGAGTTTGTGTGTGTGTCTACGGGGAAGATATGGAGAGGGGCTCAATCGTTCCTAAACAGAGAAGAGATAAGAACACGTGTACCATCATCCTCACACACACACACACACACACACACACACACACACACACACACACACACACACACACACACACACACACACACACACACACACACACACACACACACACACACACACACACACACACACACACACACACACACACACACACACACACACGCACGCAGAGTCGGACAACCACATAGAAAAGAGAAAACCTTGGTGAATGTGGTCATGGTGTTGGTCATACTAAGGAGTCCTACGAGGTCCTGCTGCACCAGTACTAGCAGGCCTTAAAAGGGCAAGTCGCAGTTGCTGACATACATTTTTGGACTTGTGAATTAATGATATATACCCATTTGATTCTAGAAGAATGTAATTGATAAATGCCTCATGAGCTTAGTTCAAGACCAGTGCAGCTGTCTGTGGAGCTGCCACTCCACTGTTGCAGCCCATCGAGAGACCACAGTCCCCGGAGACACTTATCAGAAACACATTGCTTGGACAGGAATTTGACTCTGTGAAATGGTGCAGTTAGACAGACAATAATCAGACAGACAAACAGAACATATGGACATATTATATCGACAGAGAATATACGGTGCATTCGGAAAGTATTCAGTCCCCTTGACCTTGTCCACATTTTGCTACATTACAGCCATATTCTAAAATTGATTAAATGTTGTTTGTTCCCCTCATCAATCTACACATAATACCTCTTAATGACAAAGAAAAAACAGTTTAGAAATGTTTGCTAATTTATGAAATAAAAAGAAATACGGAAATATTACTTTCACATAATTATTCAGACCCTTTCCTCAGTACTTTGTTGAAGCACCTTTGGCAGCAATTACAGCCTCGAGTCTTCTCGGGTATGATGCTACAAGCTTGGCACACCTGTAGTTGTGGAGTTTCTCCCATTCTTCTCTGCAGATCCTCTCAAGCTCTGTCAGGTTGGATGGGGAGCGCCGCTGCACAGCTATTTTCAGGTCTCTCTAGTGATGTTCGATCGGATTCAAGTCCGGGCTCTGGCTGGGTCACTCCAGGACTTACAGACACATGTCCCAAAGGCACTCCTGCATTGTCTTGGCTGTGTTCTTAGGGCTGTTGTTCTGTTGGAAGGTGAACCTTTGCCCCAGTCCGAGGTCCTGAGTGCTCTGGAGCAGAATTTCATAAAAATCTCTCTGTACTTAGCTCCATTCATCTTTCCCGCGATCCAGACTAGTCTCCCAGTCCTTGCCGCTGAAAAACATCACCACAGCATGATGCTGCCACCACCATGCTTCACCGTTGGGATGGTGCCAGGTTTCCTCCAGATGTGATGCTTGGCATTCAGGCCAAAGAGTTCAATATTGGTTTCATCAGACCAGATAATCTTGTTTCTCATGGTCTGCATCCTTTAGTTGCCTTTTTGCAAACTCCAAGTGGACTGTCATGTGCTTTTACTGAGGAGTGGCTTCCATCTGGCAACTCTACCATAAAGGCCTGATTGGTGGATTGCTGCAGAGATGGTTGTCCTTCTGGAAGGTTCTCCCATCTCCACAGAGGAACACAGGAGCTCTATCAGAGTGACCATCAGCTTCTTGGTCACCTCCCTGACCAAGGCCCTTATCCCCCGATTGCTCAGTTTGGCCGGGTGGCCAGCTTTAGGAAGAGTCTAGGTGGTTCCAAACTTCCTCCATTTAAGAATGATTGAAGCCACTGTGTTCTTGGGGACTTTCAAGGCAGCAGCCATTTTTTGGTACCCTTCCCCAGATCTGTGCCTCGACACAATCCTGTCTCGGAGCTCTACGGACAATTCCTTCGACCTCGTGGCTTGGTTTTTGCTCTGACTTACATTGTCAACTGTGGGACCTTATATAGACAAGTGTGTGCTTTTCCAAAAAGAAATGTCTCAAGGATGATCAATTTCAAGTCTCATAGCAAAGCGTCTGAATACTTATGTAAATACAGTGGGGCAAAATAGTATTTAGTCAGCCACCAATTGTGCAAGTTCTCCCACTTAAAAAGATGAGAGGCCTGTAATTTTCATCATAGGTACACTTCAACTATGACAGACAAAATGAGAAAAAGAAATCTAGAAAATCACATTGTAGGATTTTTAATGAATTTATTTGCAAATTATAAACACTGTAAGCTACATCATAACTATACGTGGAGAGATAAACTAATAAAACACATTGAAAATAAACACTTTAACAGGATGATGTGCAGTGGGGGAAATATACGGTATATGTGGGAGTCAGTCTGGGGCAGTGTGAAGAGCATTGTGCAGATGAAGTGCAGGATGCATTGTCTGATGCTGAATAGTCTATAATCTGGAATATCATCGTGGAACAGGTGGCTGGTTGGTAAGGGCCACGGCGTGGGGGGAAAAGCTGTTCAGGTGGCAGGAGTTTTTGGTCGTGATTGGCCTGAACTGTTTCCCAGAGGGCGTGAAAGGGGTAAGCGAGGATCTTTCCTGCACGCTACCAGCTCAGCATTCAACACCATAGCATCCACGAAGCTCATCACTAAGCAAAGGACTCTGGGACTAAACACCTCCCTCTGCAACTGGATCCTGGACTTCCTGACGGGCTGCCCCCAGGTGGTAAGAGTAGGCATCAACACGTCTGCCACGCTGATCCTCAACACTGGGGACCCTCAGGGGTGTATACTTAGTCCCCTTCTGTACTCCCTGTCACCCATGACTGTGTGGCCAAGAAACAACTCCAAAACCAGCATTAAGTTTGCTGACGACACAACAGTCGTAGGCTTGATCACCGAAAACGATGAGACAGCCTATAGGGAGGTGTTCAGAGGACTGGCAGTGTGGTGCCAGGACAACAACCTCTCCCTCAATGTGAGCAAGACAAAGGAGCTGATCGTGGACGACAGGAAAAGGTGGGCCGAACAGGCCCCCATTAACATTGACGGGGCTGTAGTGGAGCGGGTCGAGAGTTTCAAGTTCCTTTGTGTCCACATCACTAACGAACTATCATGTTCCAAACACACCAAGACAGTCGTGAAGAGTGCATGACAAAACCTTTTCCCATCAGGAGAATGAAAAGATTTGGCCAAATGTCCCCAGTTCCTCAAGAAGTTCTACAGCTGCACCATCGAGAGGATCCTGACCGGTTGCATCCCCACCTGGTATGGCATCTGCTTGGCATCTGACCGTAAGGCACTACAGAGGGTAGTGTGTACGGCCCAGTACATCACTGGTGCCAAGCTTCCTGCCATCACGGACCTATATAATAGGCTGTGTCAAAGCCCATAAAATTGTCAGAGACTCCAGTCACCCAAGTCATCGACTGTTTTCTCTGCTACCGCACGGCAAGCGGTGCCGGAGCGCCAAGTCTAGGACCAAAAGGCTCCTTAAAAGCTTCTACCTCCAAGCCATAAGACTGATGAACAATTAATCAAATGGTCACTGGACTATTACATTGACCCCCCCCCCCTCCATTTGTTTTGTACACTGCTGCTACTGGCTGTTTTATCTATGCATAGTCACTTCACCCCTACCTACATGTACAAATGACCTCAACTAACCCCCGCACACTGACGGTACTGGTACCCCCTGTATATAGCCTCCACACTGACGGTACTGGTACCCCCTGTATATAGCCTCCACACTGACTGTACTGGTACCACCTGTATATAGCCTCCACACTGACGGTACTGGTAGGCCCTGTATATAGCCTCCACACTGACGGTACTGGTAGTCCCTGTATATAGCCTCCACACTGACGGTACTGGTAGCCCCTGTATATAGCCTCCACACTGACGGTACTGGTAGCCCCTGTATATAGCCTCCACACTGACGGTACTGGTACCCCCTGTATATAGCCTCCACACTGACTTGGTACTGGTAGCCCCTGTATATAGCCTCCACACTGACGGTACTGGTACCCCCTGTATATAGCCTCCACACTGACGGTACTGGTACCCCCTGTATATAGCCTCCACACTGACGGTACTGGTACCCCCTGTATATAGCCTCCACACTGACTTGGTACTGGTAGCCCCTGTATATAGCCTCCACACTGACGGTACTGGTACCCCCTGTATATAGCCTTGTTATTTTATTGTTTTACTTTTATTTTTTACTTTAGTTTATTTGGTAAATATTTTCTTCTTGAACTGCACTGTTGGTTAAGGGCTTGTAAAGTAAGCATTCACAGTAAGGTCTACACTTGTTGTATTCGGCACGTGACAAATAGTTTGATTTAATTTGCCCTCGAGTCGTGCATGACTTTAATGAAGGGCAGGTTACAGATGATGATCTTCTCAGCAGACCGGACAATCCATTGCAGTTTTCCCTTAGACGATGTAGACGCATTCCCGAACTAGACAGTGATCGAGGAGGTGAGGATGGACTTGATGATGGCCGGGTAGAACCGGATCAGTATTGTCTGTGAGAGTCTGAATTTCTTCAGCTGGCGCAAGAAGTACATCTGCTGGTGTGCCTTCTTCGTGACTGCTATTATGTTGTCCTCCCACTTGGGAGATTATGGTCCCCAGGAATTTGAATGACTCTGTCGTTCTTACAGCTGAGCCATTGATTTCAAGGGGAAGAGGTGGTGAGGGATGCTTCCTGAAGTCAGCTCCAGGTTATTGTGACCTCACCAGGCCACCATCCTGTCAACCTCTCTCCAGTACATGGACTCATAACCGTTGGAGATGAGACTGACCAGGGTGACGTCATCAGCAAATCATTTCAAATTCCTTATATTAAGCAAACGAGATAGCACAATTTAATTACATTTGTATTTACAGATAGCCGAGGGCACACTTCAACACTCAGACATAATTTACAAGTGAAGCATCACTGTTCAGTGAGTCCACCAGATCAGAGTATCTCTAGATGACCAAGGATGTTCTCTTGAAAAGTGTGTGAATTGGACCATTTTCCTGTCCTGCTAAGTATTAAAATGTAACGAGTACTTTTGGGTGTCAGGGACAATGTATGGAGTAAAAAGTACATTATATTGTAATGTACAGATACTTGAAAGTACTACTTAAGTAGTTTTTTGGGGTATTTTTACTTAAGTACTTTATTGTTTGACAGATACATTGTTGGAGGTGCAGTCATTGGTGTAGAGTTAGTAGAGGATGGGGGAGAGTACGCAACCCTGCGGCGCTCCTGTGCTGAGGGACAAAGAGTCCAACAGAGAGGTGTTGGTCAGGAAGTCTGTGATCCACAGACAGATTGAGTCAGATATGTTCAGCTGGGTACGTTTGTCTTGCAGCAGCTCTGGGATGAGGGTATCCACAAACAGTATCCTTACATATGTTCTTGGGTTGTCGGTGCGAAAGGATGTAGTGGAGGCTGCTGAAGGGAGGACGGCTCATAATGATGGCTGGAATGGTAAAAGGAATAGTATCAAACACGTGGTTTCCATGTGGTTGATATCATTCCATTGATTCCATTCCAGCCATTATTATGAGCCGTCCTCCCCTCAGCATCCTCTACTGTTGGAGACTCATTTTGATAGCGTCGTCCACAGACCTGTTGCCGCTGTAGGTGAACTGCAAGAGGTCAAGGAGGAGCTTGAAGGTCTTCATAATGTCTTATGAGGAGCTTGAAGATCTTCATGATGTCTTATGTGAGTGCAAGAGGTCTGTAGTGATTCATGCAGGATATTTTCTTCACACACACAACTGACCTGACATCCCACACTCCTAGCACTCAACCTGGTCTCAGAGCATTTTGTATTATTCTTTACCTAAATCCAAGACACTCCATTGAATATGATATGTTACGTTTTGTGTGGTTAGATAAGACAGATGGTTGGTTACTTAACGCAAAAACAAATGTAGGATGGTTGGATGGTGGGGCGTATACCGCGACCAAAGGTTGCGAGTTCGAGTCTCATCAGGGACAACTTTCACATTTGAGCTAGTTAGCAACTTTTCAACCCCTTATTACTTTTTAGCTACTTTGCAACTACTTAGCATGTTGGCTAACCCTAACCCAGTGGTCGAGACCCCACGTGCCTGATATGAAAATGGGGTCGCAGTAGAATTTCCCATATCCTGAAGAAAACAAATATTAAAAAAATATATATATAAAATGTACGCTTTGTATGATAAACCGAGAGCAAGTAACGGCAAAAGAGCTGAGCACAGAACTACATTAAACCACATCCGGAAAATGTCAAGAACTTTGAAAGTTTCTTCAAGTGCAGTCGCAAAAACCATCGAGCGCTATGAAACTGGCTCCCATGAGGACCGCGACAGGATAGGAAGCCCCAGAGATACCTCTGCTGCAGAGGATCAGTTCATTAGAAGAACTGCACCTCAGATTGCAGCCCAAATAAATGCTTCACAGAGTTCAAGTAACAGCCACATCTTAACATCAACTGTTCAGAGGAAACTTTGTGAATCAGGCCTTCATGGCTGAATTGTTGCAAAGAAACCACTACTGAAGGACACCAATAAGAAGAACTTGGAGACTTGCTTGGGCCAAGAAACATGAGCAATGGCCATTAGACCAGTGAAAATATGTCCTTCGGTCTGATGAGTTCAAATTTGAGATGTCTGGCTCCAACCGCCGTCTTCGTGAGACCGAGTAGGTGTACGGATGATCTCCGCATGTGTGGTTCCCACCGTGAAACATGGAGGAGGTGGTGTGATGGTGTGGAAGTGCTTTGCTGGTGTCTGTCATTTATTTAGAATTCTTAACCAGCTTGGCTTCCACAGCATTCTGCAGAGATACGCCATCCCATCTGGTTTGAGCTTAGTGGGACTATCATTTGTATTTCAACAGGACAATGACCCATAACAACCCTCCAGGCTGTGTAAGGGCAAATGGTTTGGGATGAGTTGGACTGTAGAGTGAAGGAAAAGCAGCCAACAAGTGCTCAGCATGTGGCGAAATCTGCTCGGAGCCTTCACCGTGCGCTGCCACTTTAAGAGGGCATGAGCAGTAAGGAATGAGGAAATAAAGAGAGCTCGTTCAGCTCTTTGGGGAGGAGCTCTTGGGTGGCGGACAGTTTGATTGTGTGTGCTGCAGAAGTTTTGTTTGTTTTCAGCGTTTGTAGTTTATAAAGTATTTAACTCAATCATCGGTGTGATCGCTTTAGATCGTGGTTGTTTTTGTTTGGGACCGCGCCCGTTATGGATCGCATGGATTAGTAGCAACATTGTTGCGAAGCTTTAACAAACAAACCAACAAACCATCGGACAGTCAGACACCGGCAGGCCTGAAGACCACAGCTAAGATGGATCTTTTTCTCTCTTTCTCTTCGCTCTCATTCCAGTGCTTTACCCTGCAACAGACTCTCTATTTGTGAAATGCACTGCCCATTGAAGTTCATTAGAGCTGGACTATTATTTCCCTGCCAGAAGTATTTGGATGGACATTTTAGTAGGTTACTTGCAAGTTGTATATTATGTGAACTGTATTGAGGTGGTTGTACTAATGACATGAGGCCGAGAAGACTGTGGATATTTTTAAGGCCTTTGTTGTGTCGATGAACACCCCCCACATTCATACCCTCTGCACTCATCCACTAGAAAATAATACAGATTATTGCAAATCCTATGTTGATGACTGGGTTCGTTCTTGTATGAAGTTGCTGTTGAATTGCTCTGCCATTATTAGTATTATTGTATGAGGTATTAGTGTTTGGGTTACCCCTGTGCTGTGATGTGGGTTTTATATGGTGTGTATTCTTTTTTCTCTCCACTGGCTATCTGGTAAACAGGCTACACTCTAGGCAGTCTCTTCTGCTGATGTGTGTGGGTCTGGTAGTGGTACTCTCTCTATTCTACTCTTTTCCTTTCGGCAGGGTTAATACCTGCCCGGCGCCCGAACAAAATCTTTCTTTACCCCTCTCTTAATAAATACCGCTACAAGCATATGTGGGAACTCTTTCAAGACTGTAGGAAAAGCATTCCAGGTGAAGCTGGTTGAGAGAATGTCATGAGTGTGCAAAGCTGTCATCAAGGCAAATGGTGGCTATTTTGAAGAATCTCAAATATAAAATATATTTTCATTTGTTTAACACTTTAGTTTACTACATGTTTCCATATGTTATTTCATGGTGTTGATGTCTTCACTGTTATTATACAATGTAGAAAATAGTAAAAATAAAGAAAAACCCTTTAACGAGTGTGTGTCCAAACATTTGACTGGTACTGTATATATATTTGATGGGATGTGTAGACATTATGGACAGTATGTGGATAGAATATGTACAGTTGAAGTCGGAAAGTTTACATACACCTTAGCCAAATACATTTACTCAGTTTTTCACAATTTAATCCAAGTACAAATTCCCTGTCTTAGGTCAGTTAGGATCACCACCTTATTTTAAGAATGTGAAATGTCAAAATAATAGTAGAGTGATTTATTAGCTAACATTAACCCTATCATTAACCCTTTACCCTAACTCCTAAACGTAACCCTAACTTTAACCCCTAGCCTAGTTAATGTTAGCGAGCTAGCTAATGTTAGCCACCTAGCTAGAATTTGTAACATATATTATTCGTAACATATTTCACATTTAGAAAATGTGCAACTTATCATTGGAATTGGAATTCATAACATATCTTACTAAATTGGGTGAATTGGATTTATGTACAGAATAATACAAAATGCTCTGAGACCAGGTTGTAGCACAGCATGTGTTTGTTGTCTGTTTGAAGGGTGTATCTTCTCTGTATGGAGAGCTGGTGAAGACTTGTGGGTTGTAACGTTATCTTTATAAAACACACCAGGCACCATAGAGCAGTGTAGAACTCTCCTCTACAGGAGATAATTACCTCCATATTACTGTAATTAAGATTAGGCTGATTAATGAAGCTCTTGTTGTTATTCAGTCTCCATGTGGGTCAGTTTATCTTGACTGTTCTAGAGATAAAGTTGCAGGAAGGTAGAGACAGATATGAGATTGCTATGGAAAAATTGGTGGTGATATGAATGAATTGATTTTTGTATGCTTCCCTACTCTTGCAAAACAGTGTGTGTTTGTGTGTCTGTGTTTCTGCTTGTCAGTGACGGCAACACATGGGCCCCGGCCCCACTACGGATTCTGGGACACTGCATGACGCAGACAGACACCTCTGGAACCTTCCTCACAGCGTGTGTGTTTATCTGCACATGTGTGATTGTATGAGAGAGATCATATCTTTGTCAATTACAGTGTGTGTATGTGTAGCAGTGCAGACAGACAGCTGTCAGCAGGGTGCCCTTGGGAGGGCAGGAGAAGGAAGAAGAGGGAGATGAGGAGAAGAGTAGATACAGTTGAAGTCGGAAGATTACATACACCTTAGCCAAATACATTTAAACTCGTTTTTTTTTTTTTTATTTTTTTACAATTCCTGACATTTAATCCTAGTAAGAATTCCCTGTCTTAGGTCAGTTAGGATCACCACTTAATTTTAAGAATGTGAATAGTCAGAATAATAGTAGAGGGGGGTTTATTTCAGCTTTGATTTCTTTCATCAGATTTCCAGTGGGTCAGAAGTTTACATACACTCAATTAGTATTTGCTAGCATTGCCTTTAAATTGTTTAATTTGGGTCAAATGTTTTGGGTAGCCTTCCACAAGCTTCCCACAATAAGTTGGGTGAATTTTGTCCCATTCCTCCTGACAGAGCTGGTGTAACTGAGTCAGGTTTGTAGGCCTCCTAGCACACACACGCTTTTTCAGTTCTGCCCACAAATTGTCTATAGGATTGAGGTAAGGGCTTTGTGAGGGCCACTCCAATATCTTGACTTTTGTCCTTAAGCCATTTTGCCACAGCATTGGAAGTATGCTTGGGGTCATTGTCCATTTGGAAGAACCATTTGCGACCAAGCTTTTACTTCCTGACTGATGTCTTGAGATATTGCTTCAATATATCCACATAATTTTCCCTCCCTCATGATGCCATCTATTTTGTGAAGTGCACCAGTCCCTCCTGCAGCAAAGCACCACCTCAACATGATGCTGCCACCCCGTGTTTCACGGTTGGGATGGTGTTCTTCGGCTTGCAAGCCTCCCCTTTTCCCTCCAAACATAACGATTTTCATTATGGCCAAACAGTTCTATTTTTGTTTCATCAGACCAGCGGAAATTTCTCCAAAAAAGTACGATCTTTGTCCCCATACGCAGTTGCAAACCACAGTTTGGCTTTTTTATGGTGGTGTTGGAGCAGTGTCTTCTTCCTTGCTGAGCGGCCTTTCAGGTTATGCCGACATAGGACTCTTTTTACTGTGGATATAGATACTTTTGGACCTGTTTCCTCCAGCATCTTCACAATGTCCTTTGCTGTTGTTCTGGGATTGATTTGCACTTTTCACACTTTTCTCTAGGAGACAGAACGCGTCTCCTTCCTGAGCGGTATGACGGCTGCGTGGTCCCATGGTGTTTATGCTGGAGTACTATTGTAAGCAATTGTTGGAAAAATGACTTGTGTCATGCACAAAGTAGATGTCCTAACCGATTTGCCAAAACTATAGTTTGTTAACAGAAATTTGAGGAGTGGTTGAAAAACTAGTTTCAATGACCCCAACCTAAGTGGATGTAAACTTCTGACTTCAACTGTGTTTTTTTTTAGGGGATAGATCAGCTATGAACTTAGAATAGATTTGGAGTTTATCAAATAACATTAGTTGAAACATGTATTATGCCCCATGTATATGATAAATATATACATGGAGTGTTTAACACATTGTGAACACTTTCCTAATATTGAGTTGCACCTCCTCAGAACAGCCTCAATTAGTCGGGGCATGGATTCTACAAGGTGTCTAAAGCGTTCCACAGGGATGCTGACCCATGTTGACTCCAATGCTTCCCACAGTTGTGTCAAGTTGGCTGGATGTCCTTTGGGTGGTGGACCATTCTTGATACACACAGGAAACTGTTGAGCGTGAAAAACCCAGCAGCGTTGCCATTCTTGACACTCTCAAACCAGTGTGCCTGGCACCTACTACCATACCCCGTTCAAAGGCACTTCACTATTTTGTCTTGCATATTCACCCTCTGAATGGCATGCATACATAATCCATGTATCAATTGTCTCAAGGCTTAAAAATCCTTCTTAACCTGTCTCCTCCCCTTCATCCATACAGATTGAAGTGGATTTAGGTGACATCAACAAGGGATCACAATTTATACTATATGTAATTGACAAATACTGTATTTAAGTATATTTCCAAATCGCACTGGACTCCAAGTGTATTGGCCAATCAACCAATCATTCCTATCTTAATTCTAACCCTCAATGTCCACAGACTAACCTATTTCCTTTTGCAATACATCCTTCTATTTTTCTATTGAGGTTGCCCTAAAAATAAATACTTTAACTAAGAGTATAATGATACTATAATAATATTACCCATTGATTGACCGTGGTTTTTCAGTTCTCCTATAACAGTGCTGTTTATAGGTCCATCTGAAGACAGCCAATATGACTTAACAACAACTCCTGGACCTGACTCTCAATGTGAGCCACTGAAGGACAGTACCAAAAGTTTATCAACCCGATTCCATGGTATTGGGACATCAAAAAATCTGTTCCCAACTATCTTGAATTGTATGCTGCATAGTTGTCAAACCTCTCGACCTTATGTGAAACTGATTTATTTGACAATTTACTGTATACTAATCATTTTAAGCCATGTACTGTATGTTTTGTTTATTGGAGACAGACAAACCAATTTATTCCTTTCTCTTTTGAGTGATTTGCCTCTTCCATTTCTGTGGCAGAGCTGCGATGTTAGCTTTGGTGTTTTAATTGTGGAGGTCCCACAGGGACACTGTCACTCCATCAAACCCACAGTGATGCGTCCCGAGGGGGATATGGAGACTGGGTGTCTGGAGTTGCAGTTCCAACCCTCCAGGCAGAGCTCACTGCTCACACCCCACTGTCGAGCTCCAAAAATGGGCTTCTCCCTCCAGCATGTCTGGGCCACCCAGCTGGAGAGATGTTGGAGTCTTTTATGACAGAACCTGTTAATGAACATGATGTTTCATGTTACTGATGTATTGTGCTCCATGCAGGGGGTCAAAATCAAAGGCAAATGGGTTTTCTGATGTTGTTTTCACTGAAGCAATAATTTATTTTGTGTGTGTGTGTGTGTTCATGCTCGCATGTGTGTGCGTGTACTTGTCAACGATGGCAACATCTGGGCCTCGGCCCCACCACGGATTCTGGAACATACTGTATGACGCAGACAGACACCTCTGGAACTTTCCTCACTGTGTGTGTGTTTGTATGAGAGAGGGCATATCTTTGTCAGATACAGTATAGTGTGTGTGTGTGTGTGTGTGTGTGTGTGTGTGTGTGTGTGTGTGTGTGTGTGTGTGTGTGTGTGTGTGTGTGTGTGTGTGTGTGTGTGTGTGTGTGTGTGTGTGTGGCAGTGCACACAGGCATCTGCCAACAGGGTGCTCTAGTAGGGCAGGAGAAGGAAGAAGAGGGGAATGAGTAGGAGGGAGGGATATAATTGGAGTCAATCAAATAACATTAATTGCATAATTTCTAATACACTTTCTATACTGATAGATACAGTCTGGTGTTTTCTGTAATGACCTTAATGATGACTGTTTTACAGCATGTGTTCGTAATGGCTGCTCAGTGAAACGACCTGTCCTGATTTGTTATAGCCGCTTGCTAAAACACCTTAATGAGCAAGCTTTCCTTCATGAACTTGGCCTCTGTAAAATTGTATAGAATCAGCTTGGTCCCCTCTGTCGAAGACACTTGGACCTTATTTTTTAATATTTTCAGGGGTATTGTTAACAAACACGCCCCATAAAGAAAATTAGACTTGAAAACAGGTTCAGACCCTAGTTCGACCATGATCTGGCAGAGTTACTCCACCTCAAGTATTGCATTTAGCGAAATGCTCGTCACACGCGTACTCAGGCTGACTGGTTCTCATTTAGGCAAATGAGAAAAAAGTTCACTCAGACTATCCTGAATGCCAAAGTTTGTTACTTTAAGGAACAGTTCTCTCTCTATGGGTCTAACCCCAAGAAGATCTGGAAAACAGTTAAAGACCTGGAGAATAAACCATCCTCCTCGCAGCTGCCCATGTCCCTTAATGTTGATGATGGGGTTGTTACTGACAAGAAGCACATGTCTGAGATCTTTAATCACCACTTCATTAACCTGTTACTCCTACCCCCTACTTTTTTGAACATTCTGTAAAAAATCGCGCAACATTTCAGCGCCCTGCTGCTCATGCCAGGTATATATTATATGCATATGATTAGTATGTGTGGATAGAAAACACTCAGACGTTTATAAAACTGGTTAAATCACGGCTGTGACTATAACAGAACGTGCGTTTCATCGAAAAGTGCAGGAAAATCTGATCACTGAAAATGGAAAAATATAACCATGTGCGACTTCAACCCATTGATAAAGGTGAACCACATTTCCAGACGGACAGCTAAAGAATATACATCGCCTTGTGATCAATTTGGTCGCTTATTAACGTGTACTAATACTTAAAGTTGCATTACAAAAGTATTTCGAAGTGTTTTGTGAAAGTTTATCGTTGACTTTTTTAATTTAAAAAAATTACGTTACAAGACGCTATTTTTTCCGTTTATCACACAGTCTTCATAGATCGATATCCAGGCTATATATGGACCGATTTAATCGAAAAAAGACCCAATAGTGATTATGGGACATCTAGGAGTGCCAACAAAGAAGATGGTCAAAGGTAATGAATGTTTTATATTTTATTTGTGCGGTTTGTGAAGCGACGACTATGCTAATTATTTTGTTTACGTCCCCTGCGGGTCTTTTGGGGTGTTACATGCTATCAGATAATAGCTTCTCATGCTTTCGCCGAAAAGCATTTTAAAAATCTGACTTGTTGCCTGGATTCACAACGAGTGTAGCTTTAATTCAATACCCTGCATGTGTATTTTAATGAACGTTTGAGTTTTAACTAGTACTATTAGCATTTAGCGTAGCTCATTTGCATTTCCAGATGTCTAGATGGGACGCCTGCGTGTTAGGTAGGAGCAAGAGGTTAAGTCAGGATTCTTATTTGACACAGCCATGCCTCCTTGCCCGTCCAACATTTCCTCATCTCTCACCCTTTCTAATGCAACTATCCCTGATGCTTCTCCCTCTTTTTCCCCTGCCCCGCTACAAAATTTCTCCCTGCAGGCAGTCCCAGGTGCTGAAGGAGCTCCTGAAACTTGAGCCCAAAAAACGATCTGGGTCAGATGGTTTAGACCCTTTCTTCTTTAAGGTTGCTGCCCCTATCATCGCCAGGCCTATCTCCGACCTTTTTAACCTGTCTCCCCTTTCTGGGGAGGTTCCCATTAATTTGAAGGCAGCCACGGTTCGTCCTGTATTTAAAGAGGGAGATCAAGCTGATCCTGTTATAGGCCTATTTCTATTTTGCCCTGTTTATCAAAAGTGTTGGAAAAACTTGTCAGTAATCAACTGACTGGCTTTCTTGATGTCTATAGTATTTTCTCCGGTATGCAATCTGGTTTCTGCTCAGGTTATGGATGTGTCACTGCCACCTTAAAGGTCCTCAATGATGTCATCATTGCGCTTGATTCTACACAATGTTATGCTGCTATTTTGTATTGACTTGGCCAAAGCTTTTGATACGGTAGACCATTCCATTCTTGTGGGCCGGTCAAGGAGTATTGGTGTCTCTGAGGGGTCTTTGGCCTGGTTTGCTAACTACCTCAGAGTGCAGTATATAAAGTCAGAAAATGTGCTTGTCACCAAGGGAGTACCCCAAGGCTCAATCCTAGGCCCCACACGCTTCTCAATTTACATCAACAACATAGCTCAGGCAGTAGGAAACTGGTCCTATGGACAGATACTCCAATCTTTGCTGTGGAGTTTTTCAGCTCCTTCAGGGTTATCTTTGGTCTCTTTGTTGCCTTTGATTTAATGCCCTCCTTGCCTGGTCCATGAGTTTGGTGGGCGGTCGTCTCTTGGCAGGTTTGTTGTGGTGCCATATTCTTTCCATTTTTAATAATGGATTTAATGGTGCTCCGTGGGATGTGCAAAGTTTCAAATATTTTTTTATAACCCAAGCCTGATCTGTACTTCTCCACAACTTTGTCCCTGACCTGTTTGGAGAGCTCCTTGGTCTTTCATGGTGCCGCTTGCTTGGTGGTGCCCCTTGGTTAGTGGTGTTGCAGACATTAACTTTGTCTACACTGTATTTCTGATCAATTTAATGTTATTTTAATGGACAAAAAATGTGATTTTCTTTCGTCAACAATGACATTTCTAAGTGACCCCAAACTTTTGAACGGTAGTATATATATATATATATATATATATATATATATATATATATATATATATACACACACGTTTCTTTCCTAATCGCACTGGACTCCAGTGCGACCGATGACTCCCTTCATCCAACCGATGACTCCCTTCTTAATTCCAACCCTCAGATGTCCACAGATAAACCCATCTTTCCCAGTACACTACCATTTTACTATTTCCATTTGCAATACATCCTTCTCTTTTACTGTGATGTCTTGTGAGGGTCTTGAACCTTTCTCTGTGTACCATTTCTACGGAGACTTCCCTAAAATGAAATACTTTACTGACTGTTCAATGCCCAATATATTGAGCATTCTTCTTATGGTGAGAATTGTATATAATAGTTTAAATTGAAATAAAGGGATTGATGCCTTGGTATATCAGTTCATAAAACCGATTCCATGGTATTGGTGCGTGATGTCTAATATGACTGTAAAGAAGTCTCGAGGTATTGCTCGCATGAGGTAGAGTACCTTATAATAAGCTGTAGACCACACTATCTACCAAGAGAGTTCTTATCTGAATTATTCGTAGCCGTATACTTACCACCACAAAACAAACCTGGCACTAAGACCGCTCTCAACCAACTCTATAAATAAGGCCATAAGCAAAGAAGAAAATGCTCACCCAGAAGCGTCACTCCAGGTGGCCGGGGATTTTAATGCAGGCAAACTTAAGTCAGTTTTACCAAATTTTTACCAGCATGTCACATTTGCAACCAGGTGGAAAAAATCCTACACCACCTTTATTCCACTCACAGAAATGCATTCAAAGCTCTCCCCTGCCCTCCATTTGGCAAATCTGACCATAATTCTATCCTCCTGATTCCTGCTTTCAATCAAAAACTAAAGCAGGAAGTACCAGTGACTCACTCAATACGGAAGTGGTCAGAAGACGCGGATGCTCATCTACAGGACTGTTTTGCTAGCACAGACTGGAATATGTTCCGGGATTTATCCAATGGCATTGAAGAATACACCACCTCATTCATCGGCTTCATCGATAAGTGCATCGATGACGTCGTCCCCACAGTGACTGTACGTACATATCCCAACCAGAAGCAATGGATTACAGGCAAAATCCACAACGAGCTAATGGCTAGAGCTGCTGCTTTCAAGGAGCGGGAGACAAATACGGAAGCTTATAAGAAATCCCGCTATGCCCTCAGAGCCACCATCAAACAAGCAAAGCGTCAATACAGGGTTAAGATTGAATCCTACTACACCGGCTCTGATGCCCGTCGGATGTGGCAGAGCTTGAAAACTATTATGGACTACAAATGGAAACTCAGGCGCGAGCTTCCCAGAGCCTACCAGACGAGCCAAATGCCTTTTATGCTCGTTTCGAGGCAAGCAACACTGAAGCACGCACGAGAGCACCAGCTGTTCTGGATGACTATGTGATAATGCTCTCAGTAGCCAATGTGAACAAAACCTTTAACTTGTTATGGCTGCAATCCCAATACCGGGATCGATATGACAACTAACAATTTGAACTTCTTTTAAAAATCCACCTCTCTAAAAACAAGTCCTCACCGTTGCAGTCTGCTACAGACGACCCTCTGCCCCCAGCTGTGCTCTGGACACCATATGTGAACTGATTGCCCCCCATCTATCTTCAGAGCTCGTGCTGCTAGGCGACCTAAACTGGAACATGCTTAACACCCCAGCCATCCTACAATCTAAGCTTGATGCCCTCAATCTCACACAAATGATCAATGAACCTACCAGATACCTCCCCAAAGCCTTAAACACAGGCACCCTCATAGATATCATCCTAACCAACTTGCCCTCTAAATACACCTCTGCTGTCTTCAACCAAGATCTCAGCGATCACTGCCTCATTGCCTGCATCCATAATGGGTCAGCAGTCAAACGACCTCCACTCATCACTGTCAAACGCTCCCTGAAAAACTTCAGCGAGCAGGCCTTTCTAATCGACCTGGCCGGGGTATCCTAGAAGGATATTGATCTCATCCTGTCAGTAGAGGATGCCTGGTTATTTTTTTTAAATGCCTTCCTAACCATCTTAAATAAGCATGCCCCATTCAAGAAATTTAGAACCAGGAACAGATATAGCCCTTGGTTCTCCCCAGACCTGACTGCCCTTAACCAACACAAAAACATCCTATGGCGTTCTGCATTAGCATCGAACAGCCCCCGTGATATGCAGCTGTTTAGGGAAGCTAGAAGCCATTATACACAGGCAGTTAGAAAAGCCATAGCTAGCTTTTTCAAGCAGAAATTTGCTTCCTGCAACACTAACTCAAAAAGTCCATGGAGAATAAGAACACCTCCTCCGAGCTGCCCACTGCACTGAAGATAGGAAACACTGTCACCACTGATAAATCCACTATAATTGAGAATTTCAATAAGCATTTTTCTACATGCTTTCCACCTGGCTACCCCTACCCCGGTTAACAGCACTGCACCCCCCACAGCAACTCGCCCAAGCCTTCCCCATTTCTCCTTCTCCCAAATCCAGTCAGCTGATGTTCTGAAAGAGCTGCAAAATCTGGACCCCTACAAATCAGCCGGGCAAGACAATCTGGACCCTTTCTTTCTAAAATTATCTTCCGAAATTGTTGCCACCCATATTACTAGCCTGTTCAACCTCTCTCTCGTGTCGTCTGAGATTCCCAAAGATTGGAAAGCAGCTGTGGTCATCGCCCTCTTCAAAGGGGGTGACACTCTTGACGCAAACTGCTACAGACCTATATCTATCCTACCCTGCCTATCTAAGGTCTTCGAAAGCCAAGTCAACAAACAGATTACCGAACATTTCGAATCTCACCATACCTTCTCTGCTATGCAATCTGGTTTCAGAGCTGGTCATGGGTACACCTCAGCCACGCTCAAGGTCCTAAACGATATCTTAACCGCCATCGATAAGAAACATTACTGTGCAGCCGTATTCATTGATCTGGCCAAGGCTTTCGACTCTCAATCACCACATCCTCATCGGCAGACTCGACAGCCTTGGTTTCTCAAATGATTGCCTCGCCTGGTTCACCAACTACTTCTCTGATAGAGTTCAGTGTGTCAAATCAGAGGGTCTGCTGTCCAGACCTCTGGCAGTCTCTATGGGGGTGCCACAGTGTTCAATTCTTGGACCGACTCTCTTCTCTGTATACATCAATGATGTCGCTCTTGCTGCTGAGTCTCTGATCCACCTCTATGCAAACGACACCATTCTGTATACTTCTGGCCCTTCTTTGGACACTCTGTTAACAACCCTCCAGGCAAGCTTCAATGCCATACAATTCTCCTTCCGTGGCCTCCAATTACTCTTAAATACAAGTAAAACTAAATGCATGCTCTTCAACCGATCGCTGCCTGCACCTGCCCGCCTGTCCAACATCACTACTCTGGACGGCTCTGACTTATACGTGGACGGCTCTGAATACGTGGACAACTACAAATACCTAGGTGTCTGGTTAGACTGTAAACTCTCCTTCCAGACCCACATCAAACATCTCCAATCCAAAGTTAAATCTAGAATTGGCTTCCTATTTCGCAACAAAGCATCCTTCACTCATACTGCCAAACATACCCTTGTAAAACTGACCATCCTACCAATCCTCGACTTTGGCGATGTCATTTACAAAATAGCCTCCAATACCCTACTCAACAAATTGGATGCAGTCTATCACAGTGCAATCCGTTTTGTCACCAAAGCCCCATATACTACCCACCATTGCAACCTGTACGCTCCCGTTGGCTGGCCCTCGCTTCATACTCGTCGCCAAACCCACTGGCTCCATGTCATCTACAAGACCCTGCTAGGTAAAGTCCCCCCTTATCTCAGCTCGCTGGTCACCATAGCATCACCCACCTGTAGCACACGCTCCAGCAGGTATTTCTCTCTGGGTCACCCCCAAAACCAATTCTTTTTTTGGCCACCTCTCCTTCCAGTTCTCTGCTGCCAATGACTGGAACGAACTATAAAAATCTCTGAAACTGGAAACACTTATCTCCCTCACTAGCTTTAACCTGACAGTGCTAGGGCTGTTTACTGCCCCTGCTGGAGGAATTTGGTGCCCTTATTAAACAGGATACATTTTTGTCAAAAGTTGCTAATATATGCATGTAAAAAATATTATCGAATAGAAAACACTCTAAAGCTTCTAAAACCATTTAAATTTTGTCTCTATGTAAAGCAGAACTGTCAGGGCATGCATTCTCCCAAACTATCTCTTGTCATGATAAAAGTTGGCCCAACTTTGACGTCATCGCAAACACCCTTCACAAACAGTTACAGCTCTGGGAACAGTTCCTACGTGTTCAGCGCGATCCCTGCTTTCAATGGGGCTTCTCATTGTGAGAATCGCGCGCTCACGGGAGTTTGAGCGTGCCAAAAGCTCTCGGTCCCGCGAAAAAACAGGTCACTTTTATGCGCGCTCTGGTCAAGTCCTGTCTTTTTTCCAAGATCGATTGAACGATGCCTGTGTTTCTGTTCGTCCTCACAATTGCTGTACACCTTTATAACATGTTAAAGCTTGATTATGAAGTTAGTTTGACAAGTTTACTCGACATATACTATGTAAGTTCGACGTTTTGGTGCGCATCCACTTGACTTTTGGCTACATTTTGACCGAAATGTGTAGTTTTTGAGAACCGAAACACGCAGACTTGAAAACTAAACGCTGTTTTGGTAAGTATAATCCCTTCCAGGTCTTTTGATGGAAGAACAGCAAAGGTAAGGGAATATTTATGTGGTAAATTTGGGTTTCTGTGGACTCCAAGATAGAGGAGCCAGAATGCTACATTTGGAGCGCCGACTCCTAGTATAGCCTAGTGAACGCAACCTGTAATGTTAAAAATAAATGTAACACAGCGATTGCATTTAGAAGAAGTGTATCTTCCTATACATATGTAGAACATGCATATTTAGTCAAAGTTTATGATGTGTATTCCTTGTTAGCTGACGTTATCTGCCGGAGCTATCGTCATTTCTCCTGACATTTTAGTAGCATTTTTTGAATGATGCGTCATTGTAAACAGAGATTTATGGATATATATTGCAGATTATTGAAAAAAAATGAATGTACTGTGTAACAAGTTATATTACTCTCATCTGATGAAGATTTCAAAAGGTTAGTGAAATGATTTTTCTTTTAATCCTGCGTTTGTTGATTGCATATTTTTTCCTACTTGGCTATGCAAATGAGCTATGTCTGCGGTGGTGGTTTGACATAAATATGTGCTATGTTTTCGCCGTAAAACATTTTAGAAATCTGACTTGCTGGGTAGATAAACAACTTGTTTATCTTTCATTTGAGCTATTGGACTTGTTAATGTGTGGAGGTTAAATATTTTTAGGAATATATTTGCGTTCCATGCGCCACATTCCAGCTGAGGGTGTGGGGGGGAGGTCCCAGCTGGGAACGGGTGTCCCCAACAGGTTTAAGCACCAACTGTCAGAACAGCTCACAGATTACAGCACCTCTTTCCCTACTGTGTTTATGTATTTATTTTGCTCCTTTGCACCCCATTATTTTTATTTCTACTTTGCACATTCTTCCACTGCAAATCTACCATTCCGGTGTTTTACTTGCTATATTGTATTTACTTTGCCTCCATGGCCTTTTTTTTGCCTTTACCTCCCTTATCTCACCTCATTTGCTCACATCATATATAGACTTGTTTATATTGTATTATTGACTGTATGTTTGTTTTACTCCATGTGTAACTCTGTGTCGTTGTATGTGTCAACTGCTTAGCTTTATCTTGGCCAGGTTGCAATTGTAAATGAGAACTTGTTCTCAACTTGCCTACCTGGTTAAATAAAGGTGAAATAAAAATAAATAAATAAAAATACCAGTGAAAATAGAGGGCGCCAAATTCAAACCACAGACATCTCATAATTACAATTCCTACAAATGATTGTTAGGTCTCCACCAAACCACAATAAGCACAGCCATTTTCCAGCGAAATATAGCATTCACAAAAACCAGAAATAAAGATCAAATGAATCACTAACCTTGAATTATCTTCATCAGATGAACCTCATAGGACTTCATGTTACACAATACATGCATGTTTTGTTTGATAAAGTTCAGATTTATATTTAAGAAATCTGAGTTTACATTGGCTTAATTAGATTCACTTGTTCCAAAAACATCAAGTGATTTTGCATAGCCACATCGTTTCAACAGAAATACTCTTAATAAATGTGATGATAATACAAGTTATACACATGGAATTATAGGTATATGTCTCCTTAATGCAACCGTTGTGTCAGATTTCAAAAAAAGTTTATGGAAAAAGCAACACATGCAATAATCTGAGACGGCGCTCAGAACAGAAGCCAAATTTTCCGCCATGTTGGAGTCAACAGAAACCAGAAAATACATGATAAATGTTTCCTTACCTTTGATGAGCTTCATCAGAATACAGTTCTAGGAATCCCAGGTCCACAATAAATGCTTGATTTGTTCGAAAATGTCCGTTATTTATGTCCAATTAGCTACTTTGGTTAGCGCATTTGGTAAACAATTCCAAAGTCACAAAGCGCATCCACTATAACGTGATGAAATTTCCAAAAGTTCCCTAACGGTCAGTAGAAACATGTCAAACAATCTATAGAATGTTGTTTACATATATCTTGAATAACGTTCCAACCGGAGAATTAGAATGACTTCAGATGAGCAATGGAGCGCAGGCATGGTGAATAGATGGTCAACTCGTGGCAGTTGTGACTATTTCCTGTGTCATTCGACCCCCCTTCACAAGAGAGTCATCAGACAAAGTTCCATTGACTGTTGACATCTAGTGGAAGGCATAAGAAGTGAAAACTCATCTATATCTTGCTGTGATTTCAATGAGAGCTTGGTTGAAATTCTGCCACCCCCAGAAAAGAAAAAAACAGAGTGGAGTTTCTCAGGTTTTTGCCTGCTATATGAGTTCTGTTATACTCACATACATAATTCAAACAGTTTTAGAAACTTCCAGGTGTTTCTATCCAATACTAATAATCATATGCATATATTAGCAACTGAGATTGAGGAACTGGCCGTTTACAATGGGCACCTTTTCATCCAAGCTACTCAATACTGTCCCTGCAGCCATAAAACGTTAAACAGGTCAACATTCACAAAGCGCTGGGCCAAAAGGATTACCAGGACGTGTACTCAAAGCTTGTGCGGACCAACTGTCAAGTGTCTTCACTGACATTTTCAACCTCTCCCTGACTGAGTATGTAATACCTACATGTTTCAAGCAGACCACCATAGTCCCTGTGCCCAAGGAAGTGAAGGTAACCTGCCTACATGATTACTACCCTTTAGCATTCACATCTGTAGCCATGAAGTGCTTTGAAAGGCTGGTCATGGCATACATCAACAGCATCCTCCTGGACACCCTAGACGCATTCCAATTCGCATACTGTCCCAACAGATCCACAGATGACTCAATCCCACTCCACACTGCCCTTTCACGCCTGGACAAAAGGAACACCTATGTGAGAATGCTGTTCATTGACTACAACTCAGCGTTCAACACCATAGTGCCCACGAAGCTCATCACTAAGGTAAGGACTCTGGGACTAAACACCTCCCTCTGCAACTGGATCCTGGACTTCCTGACAGGCCACCCCCCAGGTGGTAAGAGTAGGCAGCAACACGTCTGCTACGCTGATTCTTACCACTGGGGCCCTCAGGGGTGTGTACTTAGTCCCCTCCTGTATTCCCTGTTCACCCACGACTGCGTGGCCAAACAAGACTCCATCCATGAAGTTTTCTGACAACACAACAATGGTAGGCCTGAACACCGACAATGATGAGACGGCCTATAGGGAGGAGGTCAGAGAACTGGCAGTGTGGTGCCAGGACAACAACCTCTCCCTCAATGTGAGCAAGATAAAGGAGCTGATCGTGGACGACAGGAAAAGGCCGGCCGAACAGGCCCCCATTAACATCGACAGGGCTGTAGTGGAGCGGGTAGAGAGTTTCAAGTTTCTTGGTGTCCACATCGCCAACAAACTATCATGGTCCAAACACACCAAGACAGTCGTGAAGAGGACAGAACAGAACCTTTTCCCATCAGGAGACTGAAAAGATTTGGCATGGGTCTCCAGATCCTCAAAAGGTTCCACAGCTGCACCATCGAGAGCATCCTGACCAGTTGCATCACTGCCTGGTATGGCAACTGCTCGGCATCTGACCATAAGGCGCTACAGAGGGTAGTGTGAACGGCCCAGTACATTTCTGGGGCCAAACTTCCTGTAATCCAGGATGTGTATAATAGGAGATGTCAGAGGAAACCCCATAATCTTGTCAGAGACTCCAGTCACCCAAGTTATAGGACCAAAAGGCTCCTCAACAGTTTCTAGCCCCAAGCCATAAGACTGCTGAACAATTCATAAAATCGCCAATGGAAAATGTTTGTACACTCGCTGTTTGTTTGTTACCTATGCATAGTCACTTCGCCCCCAGCTACACGTACAGATTACTCCAACTAGCCTGTATCCCCACACACTGATTCGGTACTGGTGCCCCCTGTGTGTAGCCTCGTTATTCTTATTGTGTTACTTTTATTATTACTTTTTATTTTAGTCTTCTTGGTAAATATTTTCTTCTTCTTGAACTGCACTGTTGGTTAAGGGCTTTTTACTAAGCATTTCACGGTAAAGTCTACACTTGTTGTATTCGGCGCATGTGACAAATAAAGTTTGATTTGAAACATCAAAAATCTGTTCCCAACTATCTTGAATTGTTGTCAACCCTCTCGAATTTAAGTGAAACTTACACATTTTATGTTTTATACTGGTCATTTTAAGCCAAGTACTGCATGATTTTTCATTGGAGGTAGACAAACCAATTTATTCCTTTCTCTTTTGAGTGATTCCCTCTTCCATTTCTGTGGCAGAGCTGCGATGTTAGCTTTGGTGTTTTAATTTTGGAGGTCCCACAGGGACACTGTCACTCAATCAAACCCACAGTGATGCGTCCCGCGGGGGATATGGAGACTGGGTGTCTGTGTGGCAGGTGAGTGTTTTTCGCCATGAATCTTGTTCTGAAGGCAGCTCTGCAGAATGATCTGATTTTAAATCTTAACCACACTGCTAACCCTAATGCCTAACCCTAACCCTAAATTAAGACCAAAAAGCACATTTGTTTTCATAAAAGTTTACAATATAGCCAATTTTGACTTTGCAGCTGCCCTATCTAAACGTCAACCTGCATCTGCATCTGGAGCACCAGTTCCAACCCTCCAGGCAGAGCTCGCTGCTCACACCCCACTGTTGAGCTCCCAAAATGGGCTTCCCCCTCCAGCATGTCTGGGACACCCTGCTGGATGGAAATTGGATTTTGAGTCTTTTTCTGACACCAACTGTAAATGAACATGGTGTTTCATGTTACTGACGTTATTGTTTTCCATGTAGGCGTTTTCCATGCTAATTGTTTTATGTTTTCGATCAAGCAATCATTTATTTTAGTGCCAATATTTATGCGTGCAGTATGTTTGTGTGTGCAACTTTTTTTGTGTGTGTGCTTGTGTGTTATGTGTGTTTGTAAATAAGTATGTAAATAAGCTGTTCTGTGGTGTGGCTTCTTTTGCACGTTTATGTGTTAGCATTAAACTTCCTACTCTCTGTCACACCACCATATCCCCCTGCCCCCCCCTCCTCTCTGTTTTGTTCTGGTCTTATCTGTCCATCTTAGGGTGTGCTATATTTAGAGAGAGGACGCTATCTGAGTTTACAGCTGTGTGTGTAATGCTCTGACAGATCGACTGCATTCAAAGCAATCCCTTCTCCCTCTCTCTCCCTCTTTCCTCCTCTCCCCTTCCCATCCATATACTGTATCCCGATTCCCCTCTTCCTCTCTCTATCCCTTTGCACCGCCCTCCTCTCTATTCATATCTCCTCACCCTCCCCCTCAATTTCTTAATCTACAATCTCTTTATTTTAGCCTTCAATCTCTTTATTCCCTTCCACCCTTTCCTTTGCCAATTCCCACCCCCCCTCTTTTCCACGCCCTCACCCCCTTTCTTTTCTTTCTCTCTCCATTCAATTCAAGAAGCTTTATTGGCATTAAAAGGGAAGAAACTCTATCTCTACATTTATGTTTTGTCATGTTTCATGTGGACACCAGGAAGAGTAGCTGATGCTTTTGCAGAGGCTCAGGGGGATACTAATAAATACCAAATACCAATCTGTCTTCCACTCCCCTCTCTCTCCATCCCCTTACTTATTTCTTCCCTCTCTTCCTCCATCTTAATTAGACGTAGTGCCAATCAGGTAAGCTGCTCTTTTCTCTCTCCCGCCAGGCAAGAGATGGAAACACTAGTTAAACCCTGCATAAACAAACATCAAACAAAAACACTTCTAATTTGGGAAGAGACAAGCAATTATCTCATATTACAGCCTTGAATCGATTCGTAAACGTAACCTTAATCGTATTAATGAATAACAATGAAGGTGGTATAACAATGAAGGCTGAATTAAGAAAACATGTTTATGCAAATTCACCCTCTCTCAACAATCTCCACAGTTATTAACCGCAAACAGAGAAGCTGTATGGAAACATTCTCTACTCGTCAGTTCTCATCCACTTTCTGCTCCCCCACATATCTCTCTCTTTCTACCCTCCTCTCCTCTAATTCATACATTATGACATCTCTGCTTAAATGGTCACTACTAATTTATCTCCTTTCATTCTTTTCTCCCCCATCTTATGTTCCAATCTTTCCAATTTTGTTCTGTTGTATCTGTCTGACCATAAGCCCCTCCAAACACTTTCCCTCGTCCTTTCTCCCCCCTGTCGTTCCCTCGTCTCCTCTCGTCTCGTCTCCTCTCGTCTCCTCTCCTCTTCCTCTCCTCCTCCAGGAGTCACAGTGGTAGTAAACTAGTGTAGGTGAGTCTCAGGGCTAGTTCTGTCTATATGCAGATGTTGATCAGATGTTGAGCCCCACAGCCTGAGCATGTATAAACTATGGGAGTTTATGGCGCATTGGACACATTATACAGCACCACCGGCATCAATGCTTCTACTCTCCTGAGCTCTTTCTCTCAACCAATAGACACTCTCCTTTTAACTTGCTATTCCTGTATAATTATTTTTCGTTCCCCCCTCTTCTCCCTTCCTTCATGCCGCTGTGTATCTGCTTTCCACCATTTTCCTAACGTGCTAATGCTATTAGACCATTACCCAGCCTGTGTTTTATGAATAAATGCATTCAAATGCTTTATGTTGTATTTCCCTTTGGGGATTAATAAAGAAGTATCTGTACATAGTACAGGCATGGAAGCTCTCCAGTTTACAAGATTACTGCTCCATCCTTTCTTCTATGCTCTCTAACTCTCTCTCACTTTCTCTCTTTCCCCCTCTTCTTCTCTCTCTCAGCCCTCTCCCTGTCCCTTGCTTTTTCCTCACCTATAGCTGAAGTGTGTTTGTTTAGGAAGGAAAGCTTCCGGCTCTGAACGGAAAGATTGAGAAGGAGGAGGCGGAGCCTACGCTTTATGGTCACTCATATCTAACCTGTGAAAACAGGCTAAATTTGTCACTATAAATGATTGGCTGATAGAACAATTGACAGTGGAACTGGTATGGATGTGATTGGTGGCTTGATTGTTCAGACAGGGCAGATTGAAAGTGAAATGAGATGTTAGGCTTGGTGTGTATGACATTTGTTGCTTATGTACAGATTTGAGAATGCCCTGGATGGAATATACAGTGCCTTGCGAAAGTATTCGGCCCCCTTGAACTTTGCGACCTTTTGCCACATTTCAGGCTTCAAACATAAAGATATAATACTATTTTTTTGTGAAGAATCAACAACAAGTGGGACACAATCATGAAGTGGAACGACATTTATTGGATATTTCAAACTTTTTTAACAAATCAAAAACTGAAGAATTGGGCGTGCAAAATTATTCAGCCCCTTTACTTTTAGTGCAGCAAACTCTCTCCATAAGTTCAGTGAGGATCTCTGAATGATCCAATGTTGACCTAAATGACTAATGATGATAAATACAATCCACCTGTATGTAATCAAGTTTCCGTATAAATGCACCTGCACTGTGATAGTCTCAGAGGTCCGTTAAAAGCACAGAGAGCATCATGAAGAACAAGGAACACACCAGGCAGGTCCGAGATACTGTTGTGAAGAAGTTTAAAGCCGGATTTGGATACAAAAATATTTCCCAAGCTTTAAACATCCCAAGGAGCACTGTGCAAGCGATAATATTGAAATGGAAGGAGTATCAGACCACTGCAAATCTACCAAGACCTGGCCGTCCCTCTAAACTGTCAGCTCATACAAGGAGAAGACTGATCAGAGATGCAGCCAAGAGGCCCATGATCACTCTGGATGAACTGCAGAGATCTACAGCTGAGGTGGCAGACTCTGTCCATAGGACAACAATCAGTCGTATATTGCACAAATCTGGCCTTTATGGAAGAGTGGCAAGAAGAAAGCCATTTCTTAAATATATCCATAAAAAGTGTTGTTTAAAGTTTGCCACAAGCCACCTTGGAGACACACCAAACATGTGGAAGAAGGTGCTCTGGTCAGATGAAACCAAAATTGAACTTTTTGGCAACAATGCAAAACGTTATGTTTGGCGTGAAAGCAACACAGCTCATCACCCTGAACACACCATCCCCACTGTCAAACATGGTGGTGGCAGCATCATGGTTTGGGCCTGATTTTCTTCAGCAGGGACAGGGAGGATGGTTAAATTGTTGGGAAGATGGATGGAGCCAAATACAGGACCATTCTGGAAGAAAACCTGATGGAGTCTGCAAAAGACCTGAGACTGGGACGGAGATTTGTCTTCCAACAAGACAATGATCCAAAACATAAAGCAAAATCTACAATGGAATGGTTCAAAAATAAACATATCCAGGTGTTAGAATGGCCAAGTCAAAGTCCAGACCTGAATCCAATCGAGAATCTGTGGAAAGAACTGAAAACTGCTGTTCACAAATGCTCTCCATCCAACCTCACTGAGCTCGAGCTGTTTTGCAAGGAGGAATGGGAAAAAAATTCAGTCTCTCGATGTGCAAAACTGATAGAGACATACCCCAAGCAACTTACAGCTGTAATCGCAGCAAAAGGTGGCGCTACAGAGTATTAACTTAAGGGGGCTGAATAATTTTGCACGCCCAATTTTTCAGTTTTTGATTTGTTAAAAAAGTTTGAAATATCCAATAAATGTCGTTCCACTTCATGATTGTGTCCCACTTGTTGTTGATTCTTCACAAAAGAATAGTTTTATATCTTTATGTTTGAAGCGTGAAATGTGGCAAAAGGTCGCAAAGTTCAAGGGGGCTGAATACTTTCGCAAGGCACGGTATATACAGTACCAGTCAAAGTTTGGACACACCTAATCATTCCAGGGTTTTTCTTTATTTTTAACAATTTTCAACATTGCAGAATAACAGAATAAAAGACATCAAAACTATGAAATAACATATATGGAATCATGTAGTAACCAAAACAGTGTTCAACAAATCAAAATGTATTTTAGATTCTTCAAAGAAGCCACCCTTTGCCTTGATGACAGCTTTGCACAATCTTGGCATTCTCTCAACCAGCTTCATGAGGTAGTCACCTGGAATGCGTTTCAGTTCAAAGGTGTGCTTGTTAAAAGTTAATTTCTGGAATTTCTTTCCTTCTTAATGAGTTTGAGCCTATCAGTTGTGTTGTGACAATGAAGGGGTGGTATACAGAAGATGGCCCTATTTGGAAAAAGACCAAGTCCATATTATCACAAGAACAGCTCAAATAAGCAAAGAGAAACGATAGTCCATTTTTACTTTTAGACATGAAGGTCAGTCAATCTGGAAAATGTTAGGAACTTTTAAAGTTTCTTCAAGTGCAGTCACAAAATCCATCAAGCACTATGATGAAACTGGCTCTCATGAGGACCGGCACAGGAAAGGAAGACCCAGAGTTACCTCTGCTGCAGAGGATAAGTTCCAGCCTCAGAAATTGCAGCCCAAATAAATGCTTCAGAGTTCAAGTAACAGACACATCTCAATATCAACTGTTCAGAGGAGACTGAATCAGGCCTTCGTGGTTGAATTGCTGCAAAGATGATGAGTCCAAATTTGAGATTCTTGGTTCCAACCGCTGTGTCTTTCTGAGACGCAGAGTAGGTGAACGGATGATCTCTGCATGTGTGGTTCCCAATGTGAAGCATGGAGGAGGAGGTGTGATGGTGTGGGGGTGCTTTGCTGGTGACACTGTCAGTGATTTATTTAGAATTCAAGGCACACTTGATTCTTCAAACGATGGTAATTTGATTTACACACCATGCCTACCACTTTGAAGATGCTAAATATTTTTTTATTGTGAAACAAAAATAAGACATAAAAACATTAAACTTGAGCGTGCATAACTATTCAACCCCCCAAAGTCAATACTTTATAGAGACACCTTTTGCAGCAATTACAGCTGCCAGTATCGTGAGGTATGTCTCAAGGCAAAACTGCTCCAGCTCCTTCAAGTTGGATGTGTTCCGCTAGTGTAGAGACATCACAAATTCTCAATTGGATTGAGGACTGAGCTTTGACTAGGCCAAGACATTTAAATGTTTCCCCTTAAACCACTCGGGTGTTGCTTTAGCAGTATGCTTAGGGTCATTGTCCTGCTGGAAGGTGAACCTCCATCCCAGACTCTAATCTCTGGCAGACAAACAGTTTTCCCTCAAGAATTTCCCTGTATTTAGCACCATCCATAATTCCTTCAATTCGAATCAATTTCACAGTCCCTGCCGATGAAAAATATCCCCACAGCATGATGCTGCCACCACCAATCTTCAGTGTGGTGATGGTGTTCTCGGGGTGATGAGACGTGTTGGGTTTGCATCAGACATAGCGTTTTTCTTGATGGCCAAAAAGCTACATTTTAGTCTCATCTGACCAGAGTACTTTCTTCCATATGTTTGGGGAGTCTCCCACATGCCTTTTGGTGAACACCAAATGTGTTTGCTTATTCTGTTCTTTAAGCAATGGATTTTTTCTGGTTACTCTTCCGTAAAGCCCAGCTCTGTGGAGTGTACGGCTTAAAGTGGTCCTATGGACAGATACTCCAATCTCCGCTGTGGAGCTTTGCAACTCCTTCAGGGTTATATTTGGTCTCTTTGATGCCTCTGATTAACGCCCTCCTTGCCTGGTCTGTGAGTTTTGGTGGGCGGCCTTCTCTTGGCAGGTTTGTTGTGGTACTATATTCTCAATTTTTAAATAATGGATTTAATGGTGCTCCATGGGATTTTCAAAGTTTCTGATATTTTTTATAACCCAACCCTGATCTGTACTTCTCCACAACTTTGTCTCTAACCTGTTTGGCGAGCTCCTTGGTCTTCATAGTGTCGCTTGCTTTGTGGTGTTGCAGACTCTGGGGCCTTTCAGTACAGGTATATATATATACTGAGATCATGTGACACTGAGATTGCACACAGGTGGACTTTATTTAACTAATTACTTCTGGAGGTAATTGGTTGCACCAGATCTTATTTAGGGGCTTCATAGCAAAGGGGGTGAATAGATATGCACCCACCACTTCTCAGTTTGACATTTTCTTGAATTTTTTAAATTTAAATAATGTAATTTTTTTGTAATTTTTTAAATTTCACTTCACCAATTTGGACTATTTTGTGTATGTCCATTACATGAAATTACAGGTTGTAATGCAACAAAATAGGAAAAATGTGTGAATACTTTTGAGAGTGAATACTTTTGCAAGGCACTGTAATAGTTTAGATGTCTTCACTATTATTCTACATTGTAGAAGATCATGTAAAACCCTTGAATGATTAGGTGTGTCCAAACTTTTGACCGGTACTATACATTACATGAGACTATATGGAGAAGGCTGTTAGTGAGGTCGTGTACTAGAATTATACAGAGATGCATAAAGCATATGTGAGCGCAGTGCAGGGGGTTTGTGTGTGTATGTGCAAGGGGTAGGGAAAGAGGGAGGGGAGTGAGAGCAAGAGAGAGAGAGAGAGAGATAGAGCAAGTGTTAGATCTCAGTATGTGTGTGTTGCCCTGCATTGTTAGAAGCTGTCCACCGGTAGTGGTGCTGAAAGTGGAGTATGGAAGAAAGAGACAAGAAAGAGGACTAAACTAAAGCAGGATCATTTTTGGCACTCGGAGCACACTGGATTGTCTATACAGGTTTTCTTTTTGAAGTTTGGAGTCATTTGTAAGGGAACATAACCAGATGTATGATTTTCATAAGTTGGATTCAGACATCAGACTTCTCTTACCAATCATGTCTGTTTGATTCTGACTCTCTCACTCTCTCCCCCGCTCTCATTCACTCTCTCTCTTTCTCTCAGAGACAGAGAATTGGAAAGATTCAGGGGGAAAGAGGAGGGGTATGTGACGGAGGGAGGGACGGAGGGAGAGATCAGGAAACAGAGGGTGAGATCACTGTTTTTTTCAGCCCAGGAAGAGAGATTCAGACGAGGTCCTCCTCTGAACTGCGTATCTTCTTGAATAAATATCTATAAACTCCTTCGCCATCAAACATAGACTGTACCTCCTGCTGCAGACCACATTGGCACCCTTTGGCCATTCTTGGCCTGCTTTGGCCCAACTTGGAGTCCGAATGGCAGGCTGTGCCAAGCGCTGTAAACAGGGACTGGTGAAGTTTGTCCTGTCCCTGCACAAACTCATCACAGGGACTCTCAAAAAAGGTATGTCACTGGCCTGTGTGTGTGTGTGTGTGTGTGTGTGTGTGTGTGTGTGTGTGTGTGTGTGTGTGTGTGTGTGTGTGTGTGTGTGTGTGTGTGTGTGTGTGTGTGTGTGTGTGTGTAAGCAAGCATGCATCCAAGGACAAGTTTTAGCATGGTCGCGTGAATGTACTGTTTGTACAGTATGGGAGTTTATAGGGTTTAAGTTGCTGTACCTGGTTGTGGGTGTCTGTTGTGGGGTTGTATGTACTGTATGTAAGTGCATGAGATTGCGTGGGAGTTTGTATACAGCTGAGTACATGTGTTTGTGTGTCAGTCCATATAGAGTTTGTATGGCTTCTCTTGGATAGCTCCATCTATCCTATAGAGCAGGGATGGGGGCCTGACTGGGGGCCTGACCAGTGTCACACTTTTGCCCCAGGCCCAGCTAACACACCCGAATCCAATAATCAGGATCTTCAGTTTAGAATGCAATTAGTTTCATCAGCTGAGATGGGGGAAAAAGTCTGACACCACTCTGGCTCCCGAGGACTGGAGTTGCCCATCCCTGCTATCGATATATCTCCCCTTCCCCGACTCTCTTTATCTATTTCTCTTCATTCGTGTCACTATCTTACTCTATCACTCTCTCTTTCACCCTTCTCTCCCTCCCTCCCTCGCTCCCCCTATCTCTGTCAGCATGATGTTCATTCTTGTATAAACAAGAGTTGGGGGGAGCGAGTGCTAACGGAGGAGTGATAAACATGATAGAGAGCAACGTGTGTGTGTGTGTGATGAATGTGTGTAATAACATGTCGGCGTGGCAACGCAAGAGCGGGGCGGGGGAACACAGTGATGCTCTCACTATAGGAAGAAAAGGAAGGGGTTTATTGTTGTGATTCATTGTATTATTGTGTGCGTGTTCATGTTATTGTGATTCATTATCTCATTCCTCTATTGTTGAAGGAAAGCAGGGCAAGAGGAAGAACAAAGAGCTCAATCTCAAATACAGTACTGTACAGTACATTATGAGCCTGGAGGACATACAGCACAAGCATACCTACACACACACACACGCACACCAACCTGGACTCAGAGGTATGATATTTTACAAATGCCAATTTGTTGTAGCTAACGTTAGCTAGGTGGCTAACTTTAACTAGGTTAGGGGTTAAGGTTAGTGTTAGGGGAAGGGTTAGCTAACATACTAAGATGTTGTAAGTAGTAACAAAGTTGCTAAAATGATGATGTTGTCCGTGATGTCCGTTCAAGCAAAAAACCTTGGGGTTGCTAGATGTTCGCCTACCCAACCACCCTATATACCAAATGTGACATATCGTACTAGTTTGCGTGTCCCGGATTTACATTTGCTATGTTACGTCTAGTCTATGAGACCCGGCTGTGCGCACACACGCATACTGCAATTTACTTTGTGCTTGGAGGGTGCAACAAACTCGAAAGCACACACTGGTGGTAAAGCTGGCTCTGTACTCTGAGAGAACGGGTAAAACTGGCCTCCAGGTCACACTGAGATGATGTCATTAGGGGCCCTTTAGAGGTTATGTTGTGTAACAAATGGCTCCTTAAAAGCTGAAAACGCACACACATACACACAAGCACGGCATGGACAACCGCGCACACTCACACACAGTGATAGGAAAAGAAAGAGACCAGGGTCTGCATAACGTCACACACACACACACACACACACACATACTATCTCACTGGGCTGTCTCTGCACAATCTCAGTGCTCCACAGGGAACAAGAGCTATATCTGTATCTATGAACATTGGTTTACACAATGGTCATAAAGGCAATGGGTGAGACAAAACACCACACATTTTGTCTTTGGTAGGTATATCCATTTTTCTTTTGTGCACATTGCTTATCAATTGCTTCTAATTTCAGTTCAAACATAGGACAAAAAGCACTAAGTCCATTGTATAAACATTAGTACAGACAGTTGCAAACCGTTGCAATTTGCAAATAAAACTAGAGTTTATATTGGACAAATTCATGTAGGTCCTTCCCCGTTCGTTCAGTTGACGTCTGTTTAAGAAACGTTTGAAAAATAATCGCCTTAATGAATAAGGCCCCAGGTCTGTCTGGGCTTTGGCTCACTGAGCAGTCACTGACAGAGTAACACTGACCTCTGCTGGTAGCTGTGTAGCTCTGCTATATGTCACTTCCTTTCATGACAACTAGAGGTCCTGCTTCTCTCATTGGTTTACTATTGTGATGAGGTGCAGACTGCATGCTCATCATTGCTTACAATCATTGTCTCAAAAGACAAGTTAACAATTAAAAGATATGTAGATCACATAAATGCACTCATTCACACACTAATAGCCTACTGTACGTCAAATTAAAATCCAAGATGGCATTGCAGTCAGGCGTCTTTGTCTTCGTCGTGTCCTGTGTATATATCTATCTTTTTATATATGTTTTCTTCGCATATATTTTTATATTTTTCTTGACCCCAAATTCAACATACTCTCCTGCAACCCGCCTCACCCAATGTGGAATGGATCTGCTATTTTATTTACTTTAGAACCTGAACCCCCAAAAGTAGCTAGCCAGCTATTTAGCTAGTAGTCAGCTAGTCACTGCTAGTGGTCATCAGCTAGCCTTTAGCCCAGACAACTCCTGCCAGTCTGCACAGAGCTTATCAGACTTGTTTTCTCCATATCTTCGGATTCCTACCGCAAGCTCTGAACCTCTTCACCTGGATCATCGCAGCTAGCTAGCTGCTATCCTGATTGGCTTCTCCTGGCTAACGTCTCTCTCCCGAAGCAAGCACCAATTAGCCTGGAGCTAGCCTATGCTAGGCTCATCTCCTAGCTAGCTAAAGAGGTCCATCAACCACTCCTTGGGCTACAATACCTATTTAGCCAATTGGCCTGGACCCCTTGTATTGCCGATACGGAGCCCCACCGATCCATCACGACTGGACTCCCGACGTAATCCGCACAAGTTTTTTTCAAGAGGCCCCTCCGTCGCGACTAGCCACAACCCGCTAGCTGTCTGGAGTGTACTGGAATGTTAGCTGAAGAGGTACATCAGCCAATTTCTTGGGCTACTATAGATCTTTTTACTACAAGGACCCCTGCTGATCTATCACGACTGGTCTGCTGACGTAACCGCACAAGGGGGCTACAACAGACTTCTTCCGTTGGGACATCCCTCTAGTGATTATTAGTGATTATTATCTTATTTCACTGTAGAGCCTACAGCCCTGCTCAATATGCCTCAGCTAACCCTCTTGTCCCACCTCCCACACATGCGGTGACCAGACCTGGTTTAATTGATACCTCTCTCATCATCACTCAATGCCTAGGTTTACCTCCACTGTATTCACATCCTACCATATCTTTGGCTGTACATTTTTCATTGAATCTATTCCACCATGCCCAGAAACCTGCAACTTTTACTCTCTGTTCCGAACGTACTAGAAGACCAGTTCTCATAGCCTTTAGCCGTACCCTTATCCTATTCTTCTTCTGCTCCTCTGATGATGTAGAGGTTAATCCAGGCCGTGCAGTGCCTAGCTCCGCTCCCATTCCCAGGTACTCTCATTTGTTGACTTCTGTAACCATAAAGCCTTGGTTTCATGCATGTTAACATTAGAAGCCTCCTCCCTAAGTTTGTTTTATTCACTGCTTTAGCACACTCTGCCAACCCGGATGTCCTAGCCGTGTCTGAATCCTAGCTTAGGAAGGCCACCAAAAAGCCTGAAACTATAACATTTTCCGACAAGATAGAACTGCCAAAGGGGGCGGAGTTGCAATCTACTGCAGAGATAGCCTACAGAGTTCTGTATTGCTATCCAGGTCTGTGCCCTTTGGGCTTCTGCTTTTAAAAATCCGCCTGTCCAGAAACAAGTCTCTCAACGTTGCCACTTGCCTATAAGACCATCTTCTGCCCCCAGCTGTGCCCTGGACACCATATGTGAATTGATTGCCCCCGATCTATCTTCAGAGCTCATGCTGTTAGGTGACCTAAACTGGGACATGCTTAACACCCCAGCCTACAATCTAAGTTTGATGCCCTCAATCTCACACAAATTATCAATGAACCTACCAGGTACAACCCAAAATCCATAAACACAGGCACCCTCATAGATATCATCCTACCCAAACCTGCCCTCCAAATACACCTCTTCTGTCTTCAATCAGGATCTCAGCGATCGCTGCCTCATTGCTTGTGTCCGTAATGGGTCTGCGATCAAACGACCACCCCTCATCACTGTTAACCTCTTGAACCTCTGGGGGCAGTATTTCTTTTTTGGATGAAAAACGTTCCCGTTTTAAACAAGATATTTTGTCACGAAAAGATGCTCGACTACGCATATACTTGACCACTTTGGAAAGAAAATACTCTGGCGTTTCCAAAACTGCAAAGATACCGTCTGTGAGTGCCACAGAACCTATGCTACAGGCGAAACAAAGATGAAATTTCATACAGGAAGTGAGCCAGATTTGAGGCGCTGTGTTCCAATGTCTCCTTATATGGCTGTGAATGCGCAAGGAATGAGCCTACACTTTCTGTCGTTTCACCTAGCTGTTTGCAGCATTGTGACGTATTTGTAGGCATATCATTGGAAAATTTACCATAAGAGACTACATTTACCAGGTGTCCGCTCGGTGTCCTCCGTCAAAACTATTGCGTAATCTCCGGGTGTGTGCATTTTTCCATTTTGAACGGAGGAGAAACCAAACTGCCACGAGTCATCGAATAGATATGTGAAAAACACCTTGAGGATTGATTCTAAACAACGTTTGTCATGTTTCTGTCGATATTATGGAGTTCATTTGGAAAAAAGTTTGCATTGTAATGACTGAATTTTCGGTTTTCTTTCTTAGCCACACATGATGAACAAAACACAATTTTTTATTTTTTTATTTTTTTATTTCACCTTTATCTAACCAGGTAGGCTAGTTGAGAACAAGTTCTCATTTGCAACTGCGAACTGGCCAAGATAAAGCATAGCAGTGTGAACAGACAACACAGAGTTACACATGGAGTAAACAATTAACAAGTCAATAACACAGTAGACAAAAAGGGAGTCTATATACATTGTGTGCAAAAGGCATGAGGAGGTAGGCGAATAATTACAATTTTGCAGATTAACACTGGAGTGATAAATGATCAGATGGTCATGTACAGGTAGAGATATTGGTGTGCAAAAGGGCAGAAAAGTAAATAAATAAAAACAGTATGGGGATGAGGTAGGTAAAAATGGGTGGGCTATTTACCGATAGACTATGTACAGCTGCAGCGATCGGTCAGCTGCTCAGATAGCAGATGTTTGAAGTTGGTGAGGGAGATAAGTCTCCAACTTCAGCGATTTTTGCAATTCGTTCCAGTCATCTTTTTGGAAAAACTGAACATTTGCTATCTTACTGAGAGTCTCCTCATTGAAAACATCCGAAGTTCTTCAAAGGTAAATGATTTTATTTGAATGCTTTTCTTGTTTTTGTGAAAATGTTGCCTGCTGAATGCTAAGCTTAATGCTATGCTAGCTATCACTACTCTTACACAAATGCTTGTGTAGCTATGGTTGAAAAGCATTTTTTGAAAATCTGAGATGACAGTGTTGTTAACAAAAGGCTTGTGAGCCAATATATTTATTTCATTTCATTTGCGATTTTCATGAATAGTTAACCTCTTTAAGCAATATTTTGTCACGGAAAGATGCTCGACTATACATATAATTGGCAGCTTTGGAAAGAAAACACTCTGACGTTTCCAAAACTGCAAAGATATTATCTGTGAGTGCCCCAGAACTGATGCAACAGGCGAAACCAAAATGAAACTTCAAACAGGAAATGAGCAGGATTTTTGACGCTCTGTTTTTCATTGTCTCCTTATATGGCTGTGAAAGCGCCACGAATTAGCCTGCCCTTTCTATCGTTTCTCCAAGTTGTCTGCAGCATTGTGACGTATTTGTAGGCATATCATTGGAAGATTGGCCATAAGAGACTACATTTACCAGGGCTCCACCCGGTGTCCTTTGTTGAAATTGTTGCGTAATCTCCAAGCTGCTCGCATTCATCCATGTGATTGAGACAGAGAGGAGAATTCCAGGAATGATATATCATGAAGAGATATGTGAAAAACACCTTGAGGATTGATTCTAAACAACGTTTACCATGTTTCAGTCGATATTATGGAGTTAATGTGGAAGAAAGTTTGGCGTTTGGATGAATTAATTTTTTTTTTTTTTTGGTAGCCAAACATGACGCAGAAAACGGACCGATTTCTCCTGCACAAATAATCTTTCAGGAAAACTGAACATTTGCTATCTAACTGAGAGTCTCCTCATTGAAAACATCCGAAGTTCTTCAAAGGTAAATGATTTATTGAATGTTTTTGCTGGTTTTTGTGAAAATGTTACCTGCTAATGCTAAATGCTAATGCTAAATGCTAACGCTAAATGCTAAATGCTAGTTTGCTATGGTTGAGAAGCATATTTTTGAAAATCTGAGATGACAGTGTTGTTAACAAAAGACTAAGCTTGAGAGCTAGCATATTGATTTCATTTGTTTGCGATTTTCATGAATAGTTAACGTTGCGTTATGGTAATGGGCTTGAGGCTGTAGTCATGATCCCGGATCCGGGTTGGCTCGACGCAAGAAGTTAACGTTGTGTTAATGGTAATGAGCTTGAGGCTATAATTACGCTCCCGGATACGGGATTGCTCGTCGCAACAGGTTAAACGCTCCATAAAACACTTCAGAGAGCAGGCCTTTCTAATCGGCCTGGCCCGGCTATCCTGGAAGGACATTGACCTCATTCCGTCAGTAGAGGATGCCTGGTTATTCTTTAAAAGTGCGTTCCTCACAATCTTAAATAAGTGTGCCACATTCAAAAAACTTTAGAACCAGGAACAGATATAGCCCGTGGTACATTCCAGACCTGACTGCCCTTAACCAGCACAAAAACATCCTGTGGCGTTCTGCATTAGCATCGAATAGCCCTCCACGATATGCAACTTTTCAGGGAAGTTAGGAAGGCAGTTTGGAAAGCAAAGGCTAGCTTTTTCAAACAGAAATTTGCATCCTGCAGCGCAAACTCCAAATAAGCATTTATCTACGGCTGGCCATGCTTTCTACATTGCCACCCCTACCCTGGTCAACAGCCCTGCACCCCCCACAGCAACTTGCCCAAGCCTCCCACATTTCTCCTTCAACCAAATCCAGATAGCTGATGTTCTAAGAGAGCTGCAAAATCTGGACCCCGACAAACGATATCTTAACCTCCATCGATAAGAGACAATACTGTGCAGCTGTATTCATAGACCTGGCCAAGGCTTTCGACTCTGTCAATCATCACATTCTTATTTGAAGACTCAACAGCCTTGGTTTCTCAAATTACTGCCTCACCTGGTTCACCAACTACTTCTCAGACAGAGTTCAGTATGTCAAATTGGAGGGCCTGCTGTCCGGACCTCTGGCAGTCTCTATGGGGGTACCACAGGGTTCAATTCTTGGGCCGACTCTCTTCTCTGTATACATCAATGATGTCGCTCTTGCTGCTGGTGATTCTTTGATCCACCTCTACGCAGACGATACCATTCTCTATACTTCTGGCCCTTCTTTGGACACTGTGTTATCTAACCTCCAGACTAGCTTCAATGCCATACAACTCTACTTCCGTGGCCTACAACTGCTCTTAATTGCAAGTAAAACTAAATGCATGCTCTTCAACCGATCGCTACCAGCACCTGCCTGCCCGTCTAACATCACGACTCTGGACGATTCTGACTTAAAATATGTGGACATCTACAGATACCTAGGTGTCTGGTTAGACTGTAAACTCTCCTTCCAGACTCACATCAAACATCTCCAATCCAAAATTAAATATAGAATCGGCTTCCTATTTTGCAACAAAGCGTCATTCACTCATGCTGCCAAACATACCCTCATAAAACTGACCGTATTGTTGGAGACATTTTGTTGGAAAAGAAAATGTGCTGAATTGTGTATATAATATAATTTAGAAAATAAATATGTTGATATTTATAGAAACCCCATTTTGTTTTGGTTATGATGACACCTTCTGGACATTTAGGTTCACCATTTAGAGCAGCATTTAATGGCAACATGACGCTAGTTAGAGGGTGAGAAGATGGCAACATGACGCTAGTTAGAGGGTGGGAAGATGGCAACATGACGCTAGTTAGAGGGTGGGAAGATGGCAACATGACGCTAGTTAGAGGGTGGCAAGATGGCAACATGACGCTAGTTAGAGGGTGGGAAGATGGCAACATGACGCTAGTTAGAGGGTGGGAAGATGGCAACATGACGCTAGTTAGAGGGTGGGAAGATGGCAACATGACGCTAGTTAGAGGGTGGGAAGATGGCAACATGACGCTAGTTAGAGGGTGGGAAGATGGCAACATGACGCTAGTTAGAGGGTGGGAAGATGGCAACATGACGCTAGTTAGAGGGTGGGAAGATGGCAACATGACGCTAGTTAGAGGGTGGGAAGATGGCAACATGACGCTAGTTAGAGGGTGGGAAGATGGCAACATGACGCTAGTTAGAGGGTGGGAAGATGGCAGAAACTAATGTTCTGTTTGAAACTGATGGCGAGTCGGCTGAAGATGAGAGCACAGAGAGTGAGAATGAGTGGACGACAGCCGCTAAAAAGAATGGAAACAAAAGAAGTCAAGTTGTGTTTTTAGTCGGAGTGAGGATTTAGATCAGTGTTACCTGGGAGATCCAGATGAAGTCTCTCCCTTCTCATGTAAAGCTAGGCTTAATGAGATACCCTGTAAGAGCTTGGTGCACAAGCCCCTGCAGTTTTATAAATGCAAAAGATTTGGACATGTGTCACGTCTATGCAAGTGGGAAGAATATCTATAAGAAGGGCCTTGGTCAAGGAGGTGACCAAGAACCCGATAATCACTCTCACAGAGCTCCAGAGGTCCTCTGTGGAGATGGGAGAACCTTCCTGAAGGACAACCATCTCTGAAGCACTCCACCAATCAGGCCTTTATGGTAGAGTGGCCAGACTGCAGCTATTCCTCAGTAAAAGGCACATAACATCCTGCTTGGAGTTTGCCAAAAGGCACCCAAAGGACTCTCAGACTATGAGAAACAAGATTCTCTGGTCTGATGAAACCAAGATTAAAGTCTTTGGCCTGCCAAGCGTCACGTCTGGAGGAAACCTGGCACCATTCCTACGGTGAAGCATGGTGGTGGCAGCATCATGCTGTGGGGATATTTTTTGAGCGACAGGGACTGGGAGACTAGTCAGGATCGAGGGAAAAAATGCTTTGCTAACATGTCCCATATGTAAAGGAATAAGGTGATAGAATACCCCCCCCCTCCCTCCCCCAATACACACACACTCAAACAAGGTGCATGGCAGGTGGACCCCTGAGGTAGGGTAATGGTGTGTGTAAAATATTCATATGGCATATGGAAAAGACAATATTTAATCCCAGTCTGTCTGCAAGGTGGCTCTCTGTCTATTTTGATTCCAGGACTAGGCTGTGACATTCAGGGGAACTATGAGACAGTACCTCCAAACTCAACAGGAGCGTGGAGAACTGTCTTTTACTCTGTTCATCAGTACCAGAGACACAGTATTCCATAGAGGAAAGAAGAGAGTTTTTATGTGTTGGGTTGTTTACACTGTCTATTTCAGGAAGCAACAAAGAGATCAACAAAACCAACACCAGCTGGCGAGCACTGCTTTATCTTTCCACTTCAGTATGTTACAAGCTCAGTGTTGTGGCTGGTGCTGCATTGCCGCCTGAATGTTGCTGCCCTGCCTGACACGTCTGATCAGACACACTGTTTTGTATTCCTTGCCACCCTCCTGTGAATTCCATGGAGATGGAGAGAGAAGTGAGAGAAAACGTGTGTGTGCTTCTCCTCTATGTGAGGGTGGATCTAAAGTGCTGTCATATCATTTCACAGAGCCAGAGAGACAGGGGGCAGAGGGAATGGGAAGGAACGACAGGGGGGGGGGGGGTGACTCTTGCATATCCCAAAAATGTCACTTATCATTACCTTCCTGTTTCTATCTTCACCTCCTTCCTCCTTTCCCAGCTCCCCCTCCCTCTCTATCTAATCATTTTAATAAATGCTTTAAGTTTTGGCTTGGAGCAATCATAACATATATATCAACAGAAACAGTTATAGATATGTATGTATGACATGGTGGGAGATATTGTCTCTCTTATATTGTGACATGCCAGGACATAATCTGCAGCAAGATCTACTGTTCCCGACGTTTTCTGCGAACCAAATGCAGATTTTCTCCTCGACAAGGCATTTCAAGATATCCTACAATTCTTTATTTCATTTTTACACACGCAGCCACATTAGAACACTGGCCTGAAATACCTCTGATTGAGTCGGTTTTGTCAGCCGTAGAGTAGGAAGTGCTGCTCATTCTCTCGTTCACCCGACCCACGGTGCCTACATAGTCTTTCTTCTCTGACCATCCACGTTTCTCCCTCCTCTTGCTCTCGCTCTCCCTCGATGTCCTTTAACGCTCTGGTCCTTTGTCAATCTTCGCTGTTCTTGTTTGTATCATCCTAGAGACCTCGACACATTGTACGATGAGGAAGAGGAACGGACGTTTTGGAATGATTCCACGGTGTGGAAACACTGAATATGTAAGGTCCCACCACACTAACCCAATGGTTCTCCACTTAACGTGCCTAGAGTGGCTTAGCGTTTCACTGTGCTAAACCGCTTTCGTACTGAATTTAATAGTACTTTATTTCTCCCCAAGTACGAATACAAACACGGATACAACGCTTTTAACATTTTCATATACACACTTAGAAAAATGATGTGCCATCTAAAACTTAAAAGGGTTCTTTGGCTGTACTCATAGGAGAACCATTTGAAGAACCCTTTTTGGTTTCTGGTAAAAAAAAATCAAATGTTTGGGGTTCCATGTAGAACCCTATCCACAGAGGGTTTTTACCTGGAACAAAAAAGGGTTCTCATATGTGGACAGCCGAAAACTTTTGGAACCCTTTTTTCTAAGAGTGTTCACCGAATAGCAGAGGAAGAAGATCGTTTTCATGTGTCTGGCTGTCTATTCTGTCTATTTCAGGAAGCAACAAAGAGATCAACAAAACCAACACCAGCTGGCGAGCACTGCTTTATCTTTCCACTTCAGTATGTTACAAGCTCAGTGTTGTGGCCCTGTTGTCGTGTGCTAGAGTAGCTGGTGCTGCATGGCCGCCTGAATGTTGCTGCCCTGCCTGACATGTCTGGTCAGACAAACACTATTTTGTATTCCTTGCAAACCTCCTGTGCATTCCAGGGAGATGGAGAGAGAGAGAAAGAGTGTGTGCTTCTCCTCTATGTGAGGGTGGATCTAAAGTGCTGTCATATCACTTTCACTGAGCGGGAGAGACAGGGGGCAGAGGGAATGGGAAGGAACGACAGGGGGGGGGGTGACTCTTGCATATTCCAAAAATATCATTACCTTCCTGTTTCTATCTTCACCTCCTTCCTCCCCTCCCAGCTCCTCTGCCTCTTCCTCCATTCCTCCCCTCCCCCCTCTCTCTCTCTCTCTCTCTCTCTCTCTCTCTCTCTCTCTCTCTCTCTCTCTCTCTCTCTCTCTCTCTCTCTCTCTCTCTCTCTCTCTCTCTCTCTCTCTCTCTCTCTCTCTCTCTCTCTCCTGTTCTGATTGATTAGAGTTGCTGAGGGAGCAGTGTGTTTAATGAGAGTGCTGCCCTAATGACTGTTATTGGCATTTATGCTTGGCCTTAGAGAAGTCCTCGCTGCTGTAAATAGTTTTCTTTAGTAAAGTCATGCCGGGAATTTCAATAAGCTCTAGTCGATACACAGGGCTCCATACCGTAGCAGTCCTGCCAGTACAGGACAGGAAGTCTAATAGGGATCACAGAGGTGTGTATGCTATGACGCTAATGGTCCTTTGTGATTTTAGGTCATTTTGTGTGGTTTCACTTCCTAATTTCTGTCGCTCATTTGGTAGGGCATGCATGGTGCTTGCAACGACAGGATAGTGTGTGTGATCTCTGGGAACACCTGTACATAAATGTATACAGGTATCACTGAGTCGCTTTAAATCAGAGGCGGATGCTAAATGAAATCTATTTGGATTATATTATTACAATGCCGAAGTAGTGGCATGGGTGTGTGGGTTACTAGTGATCCCATGGGGTCTCCTGTAAATCAGAATGCTAGTGTTCTAATGTGGTTGCATGTGTGTGAAAGCACTCCTGGTCTAATATCCATTTCTGTGTTTGAGAGCACTCCCTGGTGGTCCCATGTGGTTTTGTGTGTGTGATAACACGGAAGGTTTATTGTGGTCCCAGGCATTCCCTTGTGTATCAGGTCAGTGGTGACAGAACGATGAGCACCACTCCAGACATGTATGGCTCAGTGTATCTGTACATGTATCAGCACTCTGCACACACACGATAGCACATACCCACTTGAAATACGAGTACACAGACACTATGCACATATATACGCACACTGCAAATGCACAGACACAAGCAACACACACACGAGCGCGCGCCAAGCCAGTCATGTGTGAGATAATCCCAAAACCACTCACAACAGGCAGACGGCGTGTCTGCGGAATAGCAAGAGGGGCTGAGAAGAGCCCCCTCCCCTTTCTCACTTCATATCTCTTCCTCTCTCTTCGTTTCTCACTCAGCTGCTTCTTGCATTACCTAGAGTCAAATTCTCAAATGATCTTTTCATCAAACTGAATATATATCTTTCTCTCCTCCGTTCCTTCTGCACCCCTCTTCCCTCTCTCCTCCCTCTCTCCTCCCGGGCTTTCAGCTTTCCCCTGTGAGGTAGAGGGAGATTGTGTCTGGCTTCTTGTTCCTCTGCAAGCAACAGTGTGTTCATCATCTCCCCACGAGGCAGACAAAGAGAGGGAGAGACGGAGAGGGAAAAAGAGGGGGAGTATCAGGCGTATGTAAAGAGAAAATGGGGAGAGTGTGAAAGGAATTGATAGAATGACAGGAAGCCAGTGACAGAGAGAGAGAGAGAGAGTAAGAGAGAGATTGAGAGGGATAGTGTCTGAGAGAAAGAAAGAGAGAGAGAGCGAGAAAAAGAGAGCGACAGATGGCTGTAAACCCAGGGGTGTCAGTGTTGCCATACAGACAAAGGTAGCTCCGTAGTGCATTTGCTCTCTCTCTCTCTCATTCACACACACACTTACACACACAGGCATTACAACTGCGTAGGTGTCAGACGGAAGAGGAATGACACTGGCTTGCACACAGAGTAGCCTCATGTTCATATCTTAACGGAATCAGTTGTACCACACTCACACACTCAATCAATCGCACACACAAACCCCGTGTGCGGCCGTAAACATGGGTCTCGTCATGGGGACCTTTTCCATGCAATCCAATAAGCAGGATCGGACCTATCGGAAAGGTAAGACCTCCGTTGTTTATTCTCAGAGTTGTAAGCTGATCCAGTTCACTGTGGGTGTGAGAGACTTGGTCGTAGGTGTAGGTACTCCACTTACGTGAGTGTGTGTTGGCTACATTATGCACGTGAGATTGCCTGCATATGTACTGGTATCCATTAGTGTCTGTATCCATTCGTGATGGGTTGTTTATGCGTATGGCGTTACATGTACATTGCGCGAGTGAATATGCAAATAAACATTGGATACCGGAGGAGAGCAAAGTTACAGTGAGGAAAACCAACTTAGTTCTCAAGTGCTAGCACGTGTGTGTGTGTGTGTGTGTGTGTGTGTGTGTGTGTGTGTGTGTGTGTGTGTGTGTGTGTGTGTGTGTGTGTGTGTGTGTGTGTGTGTGTGTGTGTGTGTGAGTGTGTGTGTGTGTGTGTGTGTGTATGTGTGTGTACACAGCACTCTGCTAAGGTAAATAGAGGTTCCCAATGTCTATAAAAGGTGATGGTATTCACAAGCCTCAACGTCTCTCCTTCTGTTCATTGAAGCAGCACCTGTGTACTGTCTGACAAGGACAGGAAACTGTGTTTTGTGCGAGCACACGCGTGTCTGTCTGTCTGTCTGTCTGTGTGTCTGTGTGTCTGTCTGTGTGTCTGTGAGTCTGTATTAGTCTGTCTGTGTGCTTGAGTCTGTATTGTCTGTCTGTGTGCTTGAGTGCGTATTAGTCTGTCTGTGTGCTTGAGTGCGTATTAGTCTGTCTGTGTGCTTGAGTGCGTATTAGTCTGTCTGTGTGCTTGAGTGCGTATTAGTCTGTCTGTGTGCTTGAGTGCGTATTAGTCTGTCTGTTTGTCTTTAGGTTATAGGGGCGCCTTTCTAGTCCTCAGAGGGGAGCCGGACAAGAACAATCCTTTGAGATGTTGTGTTGAGGAAATCACTGTAATCGGTCAGCCATTGCCTGTGGTGTGTCTACTGATGTCCAGACTGACTCTGTCACACACCAGTGGACCCAGAACGGAAGAGCATAGAACTCCCAGACGTAGAGCTATAAAACACTAGAGCAACAGGAACTAGGTCTGCAGGAACTAGGTCTACAAGGGCATTATCCATTACAATAAAGACGCTGTCCATGATCTATTCCTCTATTTAATCAACACAGCTGAAACGGTACAGTTTCTACAGAGTTGGACTAGCAGTACAGAGCTACACGCTCCTGAGAAACAGAACATGTCATAACATGCTTACAGAACCTCCGCTTCAACTTCCAAGACGTCGCGTCAGAGTGGGTGTCCCAAAAGGCAGGAGAGATAGAGGTGAACAGAGGTTTGTAATGAGAGGGGGATAGAAAGAGAGATAGAGTAAGAGGAGGTGACAGAATATAGGTAAAAGGGGGAAGAAGAGTGATTAAGATGGAGAGGTAAAGAAAGGAGAGGTTAACAGAGGAAGATAGAGCTGGAGAAAGAGGTGGTTAACATGGGTAGATAGAGGTGGAGAAAGAGGTGGTTAACATGGGTAGATAGAGGTGGAGAAAGAGGTGGTTAACATGGGTAGATAGAGGTGGAGAAAGAGGTGGTTAACATGGGTAGATAGAGGTGGAGAAAGAGGTGGTTAACATGGGTAGATAGAGGTGGAGAAAGAGGTGGTTAACATGGGTAGATAGAGGAGGGTAACATGGGTAGATGTAAAGAGAGGTGGAGAAAGAGAGGAGGTTAACATGGGTAGATAGACAGAGAGGTGGTTAACATGGGTAGACGGACAGAGAGGTGGAGAAAGAGAGGAGGTTAACATGGGTAGACGGACAGAGAGATGGAGAAAGAGAGGAGGTTAACATGGGTAGACGGACAGAGAGTTGGAGAAAGAGAGTGGTTAACATGTGTAGACGGACAGAGAGGTGGAGAAAGAGAGGAGGTTAACATGGGTAGATAGAGGAGGGTAACATGGGTAGACGGACAGAGAGGTGGAGAAAGAGAGTGGTTAACATGGGTAGACGGACAGAGAGATAGAGAAAGAGAGTGGTTAACATGGGTAGACGGACAGAGAGATGGAGAAAGAGAGTGGTTAACATGGGTAGATAGAGGAGGGTAACATGGGTAGATAGAGGAGGGTAACATGGGTAGACGGACAGAGAGATGGAGAAAGAGAGGAGGTTAACATGGGTAGATAGAGGAGGGTAACATGGGTAGACGGACAGAGAGGTGGAGAAAGAGAGTGGTTAACATGGGTAGACGGACAGAGAGATGGAGAAAGAGAGGAGGTTAACATGGGTAGACGGACAGAGAGATGGAGAAAGAGAGTGGTTAACATGGGTAGACAGACAGAGAGATGGAGAAAGAGAGTGGTTAACATGGGTAGACGGACAGAGAGGTGGAGAAAGAGAGGAGGTTAAACATGGGTAGATAGAGGAGGGTAACATGGGTAGACGGACAGAGAGGTGGAGAAAGAGAGGTGGTTAACATAGGTAGATAGAGGAGGGTAACATGGGTAGATGGACAGAGGGGTGGAGAAAGAGGAGGTTAACATGGGTAGATAGAGGAGGGTAACATGGGTAGATGGACAGAGAGGTGGAGAAAGAGGAGGTTAACATGGGTAGACGGACAGAGGGGTGGAGAAAGAGAGATGTCAATCCAATTGAGCATCTGTAGGATGAGACGGAACAAACTATTCAGAGTAGAGATCCACTACCAACCAACTTGACACAACTGTGGGAGGAAATGGAGTCAACATGGGTCAATACTGTGAAATTGTGAAAATGTAAGAGCTGTTTGAAAAGACTGCCTGAAGTTTAAGCCTGTTTTGGTGGGATGGAGGTTTGGCCTGCGATAGACCAATAAGAAAGAGAGTTCTGAACCTCTCCGCCAATCATTTAGATCTAATCTAGATTTCAGTTTTCCCCTCCCCATTAAGATGACTTCCAGGCAGTCGTAGCAAAATTCTATCTTGAGAAATTGCTCTTTGCTAAGAAGCAATTTCTTTGGTGTGTTTGTGTGTGTGTGTGTGTGTGTGTGTGTGTGTGGGGGGGGGGGATTTTTTGTTGTTGTTGAAAGTGATAATGAGATAAAAACGGCTACATTGAACCTTTAAGGAAGGAGGGAGGGAGGGAGGGAGGTGGTGAGGGAGGTGGTGAGGGAGGTGGTGAGGGAGGTAGGTAGAGAGGTAGGTAGAGAGGTAGGTAGAGAGGTAGGTAGAGAGGTAGGTAGAGAGGTAGGTAGAGAGGTAGGTAGAGAGGTAGGTAGAGAGGTAGGTAGAGAGGTAGGTAGAGAGGTAGGTAGAGAGGTAGGTAGAGAGGTAGGGAGAGGTAGGTAGGGAGGTAGGGAGGGAGGGAGGTAGGTAGGGAGGGAGGGAGATTAGCAAAGGTCAGGCTGAGAGATGAAGAGACATTATTCAGTACAGCAGGAGATCATAGCTCTGCCGTTGCTTCTGTGGAGCCTCCAGGAACGATGATCCTTTATCTTCTGTCACCTCACAACACACTACTTCCAATAAGAATGATTTCCCCAGAGAAGATAATAACAAAAATCCATAACATCAGCTAGGTTTCCATCCAGTTGGTGACAGATTTCCATGCGAATATTCAAAAATACCGGAGTGGGCACACCATATTTCTTGTGGGAAAACCATCAGTAGAGTTGAAAATACGATGGAAACCCATTTTAAATGAACTTGTATTTTTCATTCGACACATGGGAATTCATGTGTTTTTTACGTGCGCTATATCATCACGCACAGCCTTTCATCTGCAAGTCAACTTGATGGAAACACATCTCTGGTGGAAAAACATGTGTATATTATATTTATGCGGCTTATAGAATATTCACATGAACATTTTTCCCCAAATTAGATGGAAACCGAGCTTTAAATAAAATATTCCACCCGTCCACCCCTCTCTTACTCTATCAAAAATGTCCTCATCCCCCTTCTCTCTTTCTCTCACCCCATCTTACTCTGTATTCAATCTCTCTCTCCGCCCCTTCTCTCTGCCTCCCTCTGTCTTTGAGGTCTGATAGGGACGTCCACGCTGCGTGCTTCCCTAAAGCTGATCTCAGGCTTTGAAGCGTTTGGGCTAATCAGGTAGAGTGAATGTGGGTCTATCTGGGGTAGAGTTTGTGGGTGTGTCTTTGGGTTAATATCCCCTCAGACACAGAATGAAGAGGCTACAGCAGCAGCATTAGAGGAGCAGCACATCTCTCCCCCCCCCCCACACACACATCAAAAGACACCCACCAAAAGGAGCAATTAGAACTGCCCAAATAGCTTTACTAGACACGTGGCTCTATCCAGGGGTGTTCATCCATTGCCCACAGCACTGTGCCTGTGTGTGTGTCTTTGTGTGTGCCTGTGTGTGTGTGTCTTTGTGTGTGCCTGTGTGTGTGTCTTTGTGTGTGCCTGTGTGTGTGCCTGTGTGTGTGCCTTTGTGTGTGCCTTTGTGTGTGCCTTTGTGTGTGTCTTTGTGTGTCTTTGTGTGTGCCTGTGTGTGTGCCTTGTGTGTGTCTTTGTGTGTGTCTTTGTGTGCCTGTGTGTGTGTCTTTGTGTGTGCCTGTGTGTGTGCCTGTGTGTGTGTCTTTGTGTGTGTCTTTGTGTGTGCCTGTGTGTGTGTCTTTGTGTGTGCCTGTGTGTGTGCCTGTGTGTGTGTCTTTGTGTGTGCCTGTGTGTGTGCCTGTGTGTGTGTCTTTGTGTGTGCCTGTGTGTGTGCCTGTGTGTGTGTGTCTTTGTGTGTGTCTTTGTGTGTGCCTGTGTGTGTGCCTGTGTGTGTGCCTGTCTTTGTGTGTGTCTTTGTGTGTGTCTTTGTGTGTGCCTGTGTGTGTGTCTTTGTGTGTGTCTTTGTGTGTGCCTGTGTGTGTGCCTGTGTGTGTGCCTGTGTGTGTGTCTTTGTGTGTGCCTGTGTGTGTGCCTTTGTGTGTGTCTTTGTGTGTGTCTTTGTGTGTGCCTGTGTGTGTGCCTGTGTGTGTGTCTTTGTGTGTGCGAGTATGTGTATTTGCCGGTGTCTGTGCTTAATTAAGTTTTTAGTATTTAATTAGCTTGATGTGCGATTGTTTGAGTGGTTGCCAAGTTTAAATTCACTCTCTTCCACGATATTTGCCACGGTTTAAGTTTTCAGTTTCCTTTCCTTTCATATCCAATCCCAGAGGAGTGCCCAGAGTCTGACATAGAGCCAGGCTTGTTCAATGATGTAAGAAGCACCCTGATTAAAGCTGGTGTGCTGAAACGTGTTGGGGTTTAATGATAAAAAAAACACTTTCTATTAAAATGTCATTATAGATATCACTTGTGGTGTTCCACAAGGTTTGATTTTGGGTCCGGTACGGTTCAGTTTAAATATGTTACCCCTTGGGCTGTTATCGGAAAGCACGGCATTGATTTTCACTGCTACGATGACGATACACACCTTCCAATTTCAGTGTCACCAGAGGATTTTATCTCCATGGATAAATTATTAGACTGTATTAGTCATTTATATACTTGGATGGCTCACAACTTCCTCCAGATAAATCAAGACAAGACCAAAGTAATTATTATTGGAGCCAAAGCACAGAGAGAGAATCTGGCTGCACATTTTAACGATAATAACGATAAAACACCAGGTAAAAAAAACCTAGGTGTCATTTTAGATTCTGAACTCAATTTCGGATCACACATCAGGAATGTGACCAAAATAGCTTTTTACCACCTGAGTTTCTCTCTCAGGCCGTTTCTCTCTCAGGCTGATACAGAGAGACTCATCCATGCTTTTATTACGAGCAGGCCTGACTACTGTAATGCTCTCCTGTCTGGTCTACACAAGAAATCCATTGGTCAACTGCAAAACATACAGAATGCTGCAGGACGGGTACTGACCAAGACCCGATGGAGAGCACACAGTACACTGGTTTTAAGGTCTCTGCACTGGCTGCCTGTGAGTTTTAAGATTCTTTGATTGGTTTTAAAATCAATGCTTGATTGTGCACCCTAATACATATCAGATATGCTTTAAGTTATGTACCCAGAAGGTCCCTCAGGCCCTCAGGAACTGGCCTTTTAACTATTCCAAAGCCCAGGACCAAGAGGCATGGAGAGGCAGCCTTTAGTTATTACGCCCCCTGCCTCTGGAATAGCCTGCCAGAGAATCTGAGGGGAGACAAAACTGTGGACATGTTTATAATAATTCTTATAACACACCTTTTTAGCTTTGCTTTTCCTCTGGGTACTTTTTTAGTCTTTCAATTTTTATTCTTCTTCTTCTGTTTTTCATCTTCTTCTGTTTTATGTTTTTATTTTCATTGTTTTTTATTTCAGTTTTTCCCCCCTGTGAAGCGCACCGCGTTGCATTCATGGCTGAAATGTGCAACGTAAAGAAAGCTCGATTTGATTCGGTGGTCCCCGGGGAGAGTGGCTAAACACAGCATCTCTGACATGCCGGGGAAGATGACCGGCAGACATTTTAGATTTCGAAAAATGACGCTGATTTGCTTTAATAATAATAACAGATTAGGGGACATCCTGAATTATTCAAGCACCCTACATTTCAAGACGGAACTTCTAAGAGCGACGTCCCCAGCCCGGTGTTATTGTAATGAGCTGTGTGCTATAACATAGGTGTGATGATTGATAGATGGCTTCATTGAAATGACAGAAGTGATACATGACATAGCTGCACTGTATGGTTCTGGCACATACCATTAGACACATATTAATAGTGATTTAAAACATGCCTGTGGTGGTTCCCCCCCCCCCGTTGTGCCGCTATACGTTTCTCTTGTATGTGTTTCTGTATGCTTGAGTGATTATAGCTGTGTGTTTTAGTAGCTGGGGGGGGGGTATGACGTTATATGACGTGTCACTGTAAATGGCTGTGGCCATGACGATTATGATGTGAAGAGAGGCTTATGTGACTGCCATAAACAGCAGGAGGTCAATGAGTCATGGTGTAGCTCAAACTGTGTTTTGCCCGTCAACTGTGTGTGTGTGTGTGTGTGTGTGTGTGTGTGTGTGTGTGTGTGTGTGTGTGTGTGTGTGTGTGTGTGTGTGTGTGTGTGTGTGTGTGTGTGTGTGTGTGTGCGCTGTCATCTCTAAGTTATGTGTGTGGTATCCCTTCATAAGTGCCCTTATCCCCAACAGGCCCATAGATAGACTGTCAGAATTGCTTTCCTCCCTGCTCCCACTCCCGACCCCACAAACAAATGAGAGAGCAAATCAGAATGGGAGGAGATGCTGTTCTGAAACCGAGTCCCCAGTCTGTCACAGCACCGGGAGCAGAGAAATCACATCAGCCCCAGTTAGCCTAGAATAAAAGCAAAGCGTGTCAAAATATGGTGGCTCCATTTCTCTCTGTCTCCCTCTCTGTCTTTCTCAGGGAGTTGGTGACAGATAAATGGGACTGTGATTCTTAATCAACCTGTGTTCAGCTAACTCTGCATTGCTCGCTCGTCGGGGTTTCAGGCTGCGTATCTATCTGTCAAGCAACTACTGATGTGAAAAGGGGTTTTGTAAAATACATTTGATTGATTGACTGAATGAGATTTGAGACGGAAGGAAGGTTGATCATCTCTATGCTGGTAGAGATAAAGCCAGGTCTGAGACTCTGAGAGATACAGCTATCTCTGTCTGAGCAGCAAGACTCGTCTTTTGGACTGTGAGTCAAAGGAAGAGATATTGATGTGAAATTGGTATTCTGAAGATAATGCTGAGGGCTCATGACGCTCATGACGTCTGTGCTGGGAGAGATTCAAAAAACAAAGAGGGTTGGAAAGGAATGCATAACACGTAATTGATCGTCTGAAGAGATGTGTTCATGACTGAATGCTTGTGAAGTATATCCTGCTAAATTTTCTGAGGATATAATGTACGATATCTACCCAGATGGAGATACATATCTGAGGACTGATATCTACCCAGATGGAGATACATATCTGAGGACTGATATCTACCCAGATGGAGATACATATCTGAGGACTGATATCTACCCAGATGGAGATACATATCTGAGGACTGACAGATGGAGATACATATCTGAGGACTGATATCTACCCAGATGGAGATACATATCTGAGGACTGATATCTACCCAGATGGAGATACATATCTGAGGACTGATATCTACCCAGACGGAGATACATATCTGAGGACTGATATCTACCCAGATGGAGATACATATCTGAGGACTGATATCTACCCAGACGGAGATACATATCTGAGGACTGATATCTACCCAGATGGAGATACATATCTGAGGACTGATATCTACCCAGATGGAGATACATATCTGAGGACTGATATCTACCCAGATGGAGATACATATCTGAGGACTGATATCTACCCAGATGGAGATACATATCTGAGGACTGATATCTACCCAGACGGAGATACATATCTGAGGACTGATATCTACCCAGACGGAGATACATATCTGAGGACTGATATCTACCCAGACGGATACAAAATCTATCTTGATAAAGGGAAGAGATGCACGTAGATGTGAAATCATTGGTCTTACGGGGAAATGAGTGTTTCTGGAGTTTGAGGGATGAGTTTGAGTTGCTTTTCAAAGCCTCTGGTTGGACTGACTTCATCTTCATTGAGATCAGTATGTTTGTCCCCTACTGTCCCCCTTTTCTTGCCATTTCCAGTTCCTCTCTCCTAAGTCACGTGTTTCCATACCTCCTCTGTCTCTCGGTCTTCTCCGTTCTTTCTCATCTCCTGTTCTACCTGATTCTTCTTCCTCGCTCTCACTCTCTTTCGCTCTCTCTCTCTTGCTCTATCTTCTTCCACAGTCTTTTTCTTTCATCTCGACAGGGACCTTAATAAACAGTGTAGCTGTTTCTCAATCTGCCCGCAGGGATTCAACAAGCTATTCAGAGGCACATACAATAACACACACACACTCCCATTACGACAGACACACACACACACACATTACGACACGCACCCACATTACGACACGCACGCACACAATATGACACGCGGCCACACAATACGACACGCACACTTTTTATGGGTCTTCCTCCTCCTTTCAGTAAAATGGTTACTAGCAAGAAAAACTATGATGTGTACCTCGGGGAAATGACTTTCCCTGTCATTGTTGAGTTATAGAGATGGAACAGGAGATAACAACGTGCCCAGGAGTGTTAAGTTAGGCTACACCTTGAGGAAGTAGTGTGGAGAGAGAGAGAGAGAGAGAGAGAGAGAGAGAGAGAGAGAGAGAGAGAGAGAGAGAGAGAGAGAGAGAGAGAGAGAGAGAGAGAGAGAGAGAGAGAGAGAGAGAGAGAGAGAGAGAGAGAGAGAGAGAGAGAGAGAGAGAGAGAGAGAGAGAGAGAGAGAGAGAGAGAGAGAGAGAGAGAGAGAGAGAGAGAGAGAGAGATTTCTAGATAAAGGAATATAATGAAGGATAGAGGTGGAGACGGTTTCCTTGGAGGGATGAAGAGGGAGAGACAGACTTGAAAGAGAAGAGCAGAGCCCACTGAAGTATTTGTGTTTTATCGGCATCACAAACCTGGCGCTGAACCTCTTTCTATTTTCTGAACAGGATGAGTGGTAGTAGACATGGGTCATGATGCATACCGTACGTGGTCGCAGAGGACACATGCTGCTGTACTCCTCCGAGACCTGGCTGCACTGTGATCATACATTCCTTTCTGTTCACACCTGGGGACAGAACGTACAGTACAGGAGGCATAGAGCGCACGCACACGTGTGTGACACTGCACAGGATATCACACAATAAGTCACACGTTACAGTTTTTTTGCAACCCATAGGACCCATTTCTCTGTACTTAGGTCACTGTTTCAAAACTCTTCTCACAGTGTGCACAACAGCAGTCTATGTGGGCTAAACATTTTTTCATTGCTTTGGTACAAAATGCATTCAGTGGCTACATCTTTCAAATTTCATGAATTATTTTCTCACTCGGACACCCCCACCACAAACTCTATGTACCTACAGGCCAATTTGCACATGTTTACATACTCTTTTCAAAACTGTTAAACTTAAGTTCAAAATCTAAGATGAAACAAAACTGATTAAGACAGAAATTTGCTACATTTCTTGTATTGAAATATATTCCACATCTAAAAAATGAAACGCTATCAAAACAATTAGACCAACCACAGCTGATTCCCATTGTAGGCTGAACACCCAGGTGTTAGTCTTTCAATTTCATTACATCTATACAAAAGGGGACATTTTAGGAATAATGCTGAACTGTAATGTAAACATGGACTCAGCCAGCGATAGAGAAGTGGATGACAGAGGAAGACGAGTGGCTGGGAGAGGGAGAGGAGTACGTATGCGTGGTGGAAGAGGACTTGAGAGGAAGATCAAGAGCTGCAGTCTCAGATGAGATTAGGGCCACTATAATTGATCATGTAATAAATCATGGTCCACCAATGAGAGAGGCTGGTCTGAGAGTGCAGCCAAATCTGCAACGCTCAACAGTGGCATCTATTGTGAGATATAGATGGCAAAACAACTGGTAAGATGTGCATTCTGCAAGAGCATCCGACTGAACTGCACATTACAGATGTCAATTGAGCAAAGCCTCCAAACCCACTTGTGTGTAATTGTTTTTGTATTTCTGCTTAGGACCCAACGGTTACCTCCTACAGGCGGGAGAGGTAGGATTTCTGTTTCCTGCAGTGCAGGAAACTGCAATCATTGATATGGTCGTCAGAAACAATGGCATAGAACTCACAGAGATTCGGGACAGAGTGTTGGCAGACAACGATACATATGGAAATATTCACAATGTAAGCATAACTATTTCTAGAGTCCTGAAACAACATCAAGTCAGAATGAAGCAGCTGTACACTGTCCCCTTTGAGGGGAACTCTGAACGAGTCAAGCAACTCAGGAACCAATATGTCCAGGTAAGATGACTATAAAATACAGAACTGGTTTTGAACAAAACCAAACAGGGCAGAGGCACACAATGGCATGTTTTCAGGTATAATGGAAACTACCGTAATAGTCTAACTCTTATGTTGCCATGTGGATTTATTTTAGAGAGTCATGGAGATTGAAGCCAGGCAAACACCCCACATATTCATCTTTGTGGATGAGGCTGGTTTCAACTTGGCCAAAACACGGCGGCGCGGAAGGAATGTGATTGGGAAAAGAGCCACAGTGGATGTCCCGGGCCAGAGGGGTGCCAACATCACAATGTGTGCAGCAATATCCTCTGATGGATGGCTGTCACACAAACCGCTAATTGGGCCATACGACACCGAGCGTCTCATTTCATTCCTGGATGACCTCTGTGGAAGGGTTGTGCCGTACGACACCGAGCGTCTCATTACATTCCTGGATGACCTCTGTGGAAGGGTTGTGCCGTACGATTCCGAGCGTCTCATTACATTCCTGGATGACCTCTGTGGAAGTGTTGTGCCGTACGACACCGAGCGTCTCATTACATTCCTGGATGACCTCTGTGGAAGGGTTGTGCCGTACGACACCGAGCGTCTCATTACATTCCTGGATGACCTCTGTGGAAGGGTTGTGCCGTACGACACAGAGCGTCTCATTACATTCCTGGGTGACCTCTGTGGAAGGGTTGTGCCGTACGACACCGAGCGTCTCATTTCATTCCTGGGTGACCTCTGTGGAAGGGTTGTGCCGTACGACACCGAGCGTCTCATTACATTCCTGGGTGACCTCTGTGGAAGGGTTGTGCCGTACGACACCGAGCGTCTCATTACATTCCTGGATGACCTCTGTGGAAGGGTTGTGCCAGGTGAGGAAAGGGTTGCAGTGAGGCGAAATCGGCCAACATTTGTAATTGTATGGGACAACGTGGCATTTCACCCCTCCCATACAGTCAGAGTGGTTTACAGCCCATCCCAGGATGGTGTCACTTTTCCTCCTTCCTTACTCTCCATTCCTCAAACCCATAGAGGAATTATTTTCCTCATGGAGGTCGAAGGTTCATGACCACCATCCACATGATCAAATGTCCCTCCTGGACGCAATGAATGTTGGATGCCTGGACATATCTGCAGAAGACTACCAGGGGTAGACCAGGCCAATAGATTAGTTCCTAGGTGTGTTGCCCAAGATGACATAAGATGTGATGTGGATGAGAACCTGTGGCAAAATGCAGAAGACAGGGTTGACCAGCACTGCTACTGTATCTGTATTGGTAGATGGCGTATATACAAATTCTTGTATTTTGGAATCACTCAATGCCAAAAAATGCCATAAAACATATTGAAGCATATTGCATCATGTCTGATTCATTCCTGTAACATATACTGCAGTGAATTCTAAACAGTAGAGAGGTGTCATTCTTGTTTTGTAAAGACATTTTACAAAACAAACGTTGAGCAATCCTAACTGTTGTTAGTGTTTTTTTAGGTCATTGTTTTGCGAGTGTCAAGGTGTGCACGTCGGGTGACGGAAGAATGAGTTGATTTGAGACATGTATGAAGTGTTTTGGTCGTTTTAGTGCATTTGGGATGTGAAATTAACTGCTGTGCCAAGCTGAAAGTTGATTAGGAGAACTGTGTAAAGAGTTTGTAAAAAGGGACCTACAGTAAGTATTTAGAAATGGGTCCTAGCAATTATAAAAAAAACTAACATATCATGATCCCCCCTTCTCTCCACCTTGCTCCCTAACGCCTGTCTATTACACTTTTCTCTCTCTACATCCACCCTCTCCCCTTCTCTTCCTGTTTCTCTTCCCTTTAATTTAAGTCCATCGCCTCCTTCTCCTTTTCCTTTCCTCACACTCCTTCTCCCCCTCCCTTCCTCTCGCTCTCCTCCTTTCTGTCTCCCTCTTCTCTCTCCTAGTGTGCGTTTTATAGATTAATGTATGTACTGGGGGATGTGATGATGCATGAACTGGGTGATAAGTGAGATGGTTGATGGATTGGAGGGCTGTGTGTGCTTCATGTACAAGCTATGAGGGCTGTGTATATGTGGGGTAGGGGGTGGGGGAGAAAGAGGCAGGAGAAGATGTGACACACAGGTCTCTGTTCACTTGAGTATGATTTGTGTGTGTGTCTGTGAAGGTGTTTGTGTGACAGTATGATTATGTATGAAATCAATTTCATTAACTTAAATAATTAGTTGGTGTGTGTGTGATTCTATCTGTGTGTTTGAGTGTCATATTTATACTTAGGGGGGATGGAATGGTATAACAGTAGTGAAATCCAAATCATGATCTATGATTCAATGAATCAACCTCTTACTGATTTACCGATTCAATGATTCACTGATTCACAGATTGTTTGCCATGGGATGGGGGAAAAGTGTGACACCAATCAGGCCCCCGAGGACTGGAGTTGCCCAGGCCTGCTCTAGAGTATTTTGGGGGTAGGAGCACAGCAGCAACTACTAATGTGTAACAGGTGAGAGAGAGATGGAGAGGAAGGGAGAGGAGCTAAGCGCCTCCAGAGATTGAGAGGGTAGAAGAAAGGAAGAGTGGGTCGGTTCATGAGAGGGATGAGTGGAGAGAGGGAAGGAGTGGGGGCAGTGGGAGTGAAAACTGTCAGACGTGATGAAACCTCTTCAGACAGAACGTAGACAAGGCTGTTACCATGACGACAACATGGGCGCAGTGGTGGCACGTTAACCAAGGGGGAGAGGAGGGGAGGCTGTCCAGAGGAGAGACACATGGGCATGTACGTGCACACACACAACTTAAAAAAGGATGTTAGCACTCACATACACACATTTATGAAAACAACACAACCTACACCTAGCAAAAACACACGCAACCAATATAAAGTCAAACACACACACACACACACACTAATAAAGGGTAACTTTGTCACTACACCATGGAAGCATCTGTTGAATGTTTGTGTGATAGAGAGACTGAGGTAACAGGTGTGTAAAAACTAAAGAGCGAGAGAGAGTTTCATCAGGAAAGAGATAATGTATAGCTAGTGTTCATGTCTAGGTGCATGCCCAGGTGGTGTCTGTGTGTTTGCATGTCCATGTGTTGGAGGTGGAAGGAAGTGACATTGTGTGTGTGTGTGTGTGTGTGTGTGTGCGTGCGTGCGCACAGCAGTGGAGGAGACACACACACATGCACAAGGTGTTTATCACTCTGCTCACACACTCTTTTCTTGCCTGTTACCTTGGAAGCACGGTCGTCATGGCAACAAAAGATGTCCGTTTTCGGGAGGGGACAGGTCAGCGCAGTATTCTAAGACATGTGGGTCCAAAGTTAACCAAGGCCATTTAGGGCATGTACTCACAGGTTAAGAGAGAGACAGAGAGAGAACGAAGTAGAGGGGGGGGGGGGGGGTGTTGAGGACCTGTTGCTCTCCATTTTTAGCCAGAAGAAAATGTGCTTATTGCTCATTCTTTTGCATATTACTTATTGCTAATTTGCATACTTTTACATATTACTCTGTCATTCTAGGATATTTCCATATGGGCTATTGCCATATTGTAACATTATAACATTAAACTGAACAAAAATATAAGTATGTAAAGTGTTGGTCCCATTTTCACAAGCTGAAATAAAAGATCCCAGGGGCCTCCAGGGTGGCAGAGTGGTCTAAGGCAAGAAGCAGTGCAGCTTGGTTGGGTTGTGTTTCGGAGGACGCATGGGTCTCGACATTAGCCTCTCCCAAGTCCATACGGGAGTTGAAGCAATGAGACAAGACTGCAACTATTACCAATTGGATACCATGAAAAAAGGGGTAAAAAATCAATAATAATAAAAGCTCACAGAAATGTTCCATGCTCAGAAAATGCTTATTTCTTTCAAATGTTTGTTTCAAATGCTTCTTCACCTGCAGGATCGTATGAGGCCAGCCACCCAGACAGCTGATGAAACTGACGTATTTCTCCACAAACTGTCAGAAACCGTCTCAGGGAAGCTCATGTGTGTGCTCTTCGTCCTCACCAGGGTCTTGACCTGACTGCAGTTCGGCATCATTACCGACTTCAGTGGGCAAATACTCACCTTCGATGGCCACTGGCAGGCTGGAGAGAAGTGTTCTCTTCACGGATTAATCCCGGTTTCAACTGTACCTGGCAGATGGCAGACAGCGTGTATGGAGTTGTGTGGGCGAGCAGTTTTCTGATGTCAACTTTGAGAACAGAGTGCCCCATGGTGGCGGTGGGCTTCAAGTATGGGCCGGCATAAGCTATGAACAACGAACACAATTGCATTTTGTCGATGGCGATTTGAATATACAGAGAAAACGTGACGCGATCCTGAGGCCCATTGTCGTGCCATTTGTCCGCCGCCATTACCTCATGTTTCACCTATTGAGCGTGTTTGGGATGCTCTGGACCGACGTGTACGAAAGCGTGTTCCACTTCCCGCCAATATCCAGCAACTTCGCACAGCTATTGAAGAGGAGTGGGACAAGATTCCAAAATTTCATGAGGCAAATGGTGATAACACCAGATACTGACTGGCTTTCTGATCCACACCCCTACCTTTTTTGTAAAACATATCTGTGACCAACAGATGCATATCTGTATTCACAGTCCTGTGAAACCTAAAGAATTGATTTCCATTGACTGATTTCAATATATGAACTGTTAATTGTTGCATGTTGGGTTTCTTATTTTTGTTTAGTGTAAATCCCATTGGTTAACATATCACGTTTTATATTATGAAATACTGACATACTGTACATGAACACGTACATGATTAAATATAGTTTTTGTGTCTTGACATATCAATGGTGTGTGCTAGGCCTACTCTGTGTTCAATACAAGGCCGTGAGAACGTCAGATATCCCTTGTGACATGTTGCAGATAATGTGATATGTTTAAGGTGATTATAGTCCTATTCTGGCAATGCATTGTCATGTCATCACTTTATCATAACAACGCTGTGCTCTGGACGTGTGTTATCCTGTTGTTTCTGGGTCTTTCTATCTCTCTGATGTTCTCTCTGTGACAGTCTGTGTCTTCTGGGACAGTCAGTCTGAGTCTCAATAGAGGCTTTTTCTCTCTGGTGAATTGTTCATTCCTTCTCTTCCGCCTCCACCGTTCCCTCCCTCACCTGGCGCCCTGAAGCAATGTTGTCTTCATCTTCTCTCTCCCTGCCACTCTCGCTCTCATACTTTCTGTCCCTTTGTGTCTTTCCTCGTCATCTCTCTCTCTCTCTCCACATCTCTTCCTCCCCTGCTCTCTCTGTCAACCTCGTCTTTTTTTTGCCCCCAATCTGTCTCCTTCCTCCCTCTTCAGTTGTGCTCTCGTATCTCTCTTGCTCATTTCACTCTTCTTTTTCTCTTTCCTTCCGTCTTTCTCTCCCACACACTTCAGACTGTATCATCTGCATCTTTCTCCTCGCTCTCATCCCAACCCTTCAAAATCCCTCTTTTTCTCTCTCTCATCCACCTCTCCCATTCAATCCCCTTTCCCTCCCTCCCTCCCGTTCCTTCGCTCACCCACACTGTGGTGTAGACTTTGTATTGCAGGGTGTGAGAGTGCTTATTAACCAAGACATCCTGTGACGGCTACCCTCAGTTGACTATCTAGTAGTGTATGTGTGTCTTCATCTGCGGACACCATATATGCTGAAGCCTCTCTTCTTGTCCATGGGGATGAGCGGACGGATCAACTCTAATGCCTTTCACACCGACTGTCTCGTGGCATTAGCGTAATAATTAGTGCAGTGGTGTGTGTGTTTGCTGAATCTTTTGTCGGTCAGTTTCTGCCTGTTTTTTAATGGGTGTGTTGCTTTTGCACTCTCTAAGAATGTGTGGAGATGCCACTCTCTGTGTGTCCGTTTTGGACATAGTGAGACATTCAAAAGGCTGGTGATTACATACATTGGCAGTAGTGCTGCCTCAAATATGAGTGATTTATTGGCGTGTGTATGTTGGAGGTATGCCAATTTGCCACCCTGAAGTCGATAAAGTTGCTTTAGTCAAATGGGATTTAAAAACGAGTATCTTATTTCCACTGGGTGTATGAGGTAAGGCTGTGGTAATACATTTGTGTGTGTAATATGTCTATGTTAGGGATCCATATATAGAGCGTTCAGAAAGTATTCACGCCCCTTGACTTTTGCTCACATTTTTTTTGTTACAAAGTTGGATTACAATGGACTTATTGTTATTTTTCTGTCAACGACCTACACAAAATACTCTGTCGTGTCAAAGTGGAAGAAAAACTCCATCACCCTGGGCAAGTCTAAGGTCCCGATCCTGACTTAGGAATGTATGCCCTTCCTATACACGCCTTTCCTACACACTTCTCAGTATTTGGCGATTCACACTTGCCTTGTTGAGTTGCCAACAGATATTCTCATGGAGTTTTCATTCAATGGGCTTTAAAAGTACATTTGTCTTCAGCCATCCGTTTAAATAAGGTGTACTTTTAATTAGAATTTGGTCGACAGACTCATTAGAACACATTGAGAGAACAGGGTCAGAATATAGGCTGCCAAGAAAGAAAGCCATCTATGCATATTCGTCTGTTTCAGCACCAACTGGTAGATGCATTCATGTAGATTATTCAGTCACGTTTTAGTGTTAGGAAAGTACAAAAATGAACCTTTGCACACAAAATATAACAGTGACTAAAAAGTACAGTGGTTTGATTCACCCTGAAAGTTGCCATATTCAAGTTCAGTCCACAAAATATCGGAAGGTGGGGGGAAAAGGCGCATGATAGGGGTTGAACAACAGTCTACCCTAAATCTACCCTGATCCTCCCTGATCATACGACTACGATCCAGTCGTTGTGAACTGTGCGCCAGGCTCCAGGTTTAACCTGCTACGCGTGGTCTGGGTTCCATAATGAGGCTACATGTCTCAAACGATTGTACAACTACAAGGATGTGACAGAGGGAAGAGAGGTAAACAGAATGGAATGATGCAAAAATACATGCACGTGGGTATTACTAACGGTGGCTCCCGATAGTGGCTAATATTTAACATGTTACAAACGGTCAAATAAAATGGAGAAAAGCCTTGGCACAGAATCAAAACAAAGTGCATAGATCAACTCATCAGCCCTACTGATGTCTAGCATTAGTCTCCACATTTCATCCGTGCAAATTACGAGGGCACACAATTCAAATTTAGAATAACGGCAAAACGGTTTATTTCCAATTTGACCATGGAAAAGGGGCCGCAATAGATGATTATAGTTGATATGACTTTCAGTTTGCTTCCATATGGCTAGATCACATTAATCACCAGGGATCATAAGGAAAAATCATCTAAAACAATTACCATTTGTGTTTACAATCCCCTTCTACAGATTACTCATTTACCCAGCTCTTATCAATAGCACTTAGCAATTTATAAATAAAATTATAAATGTGCACGGGAAATTCTGTTATTTCCATTAGGAAAAGGAAAGTAGATGCTTTTTCCACTTGGAACCGGCAGGTTCGCTTGACCTTACTCATGGTTTCCTCACGTGTAAAGGTGGTGTAATTATGAGGGAATGAAGTCCAGGTCAGAATACGGTGTAGCTGTAGAAACACCTCCGCCACGTCTTCATTTATTCCATCTCCACCCAAAACGAATAGTGGGTGAATAGCATGCTCTTCCAATGCTACGTTCCCTTTAGACACTCTTAATTGGGTCGGAATTGGGGCCTAGGAGCTTTACACACCTGGATTGAACAATATTTGCACATTATTCTTTCAAAAAGTCTTCCAAGCTCTGTCAAATTGGTTGTTGATCATTTCTAAGAACATAATTCCACTTTGACATACCGGGGTATTGTGTGTGGATCAGTGACACATCTCAATGTAATCCATTCCAAATTCAGGCTGTAACACGACAAAATGTGGAAACGGGGTGCAAATTCATTCTGAAGGCACTGTACCTGCTCAGTGTTGTGATGTCAGAGTGGTGGTTATGCTTCTTAGCGAGTGCTCCTCGCTGTTAAACAGCCAATGAGAAGCAGCTGTAGCCCTTGCCTGATTCAGATTATGCAAACGAGCGTCTCCTACAGAAGGATTACCGGGATCAGTTTAAATAGGACGACAGAGGAGAAGAATAGGGATGCATACACTTATTTACATCACACGCTTATCCAGCGAGATTTACAGAAGCAATTAGGATTAAGTGCCTAGCTCAAGGGCACATTGACAAAAATAGAATCACCTAGTCAGTTTGGGGATTCAAACCTTTTGGTTAATGGCCCAACTTGCTTAACTGCTAGGCTACCTTCCGCCCATTCCATTGTAAGGAAACCCTGACAAGACATGTTCAAAGTGCTGAACAGGTTCTGGAATAATACCATTAGACCAATATGAAAGGAGGAAGTGGACAATGGCAGTCAGGGATCTAATCTTTCAAGAGAGTCTGCCTCCCTCTACTGGTAAAATTTTAATTACTGCAAGTTGATTTTACTTTATTCATTTGTATATTACATTTTTATTTAACCTTTATTTAACTAGGCAAGTCAGTTAAGAACAAATTATTATTTACAATGACGGCCTACACATACAGTGGAATGTATTTTCTAGGTAAAAATAAAAGCTCTTGGCGTCACTGGTTGGTTTACATGGGGGACAATAACTTGTGTCTATTGTAATTGTGTATCATTTAAAGGATATAACGTCAATTTAGCAAAGTTACCTTCAAGCAAGTTAAGCACAGCTCTGTGATGTACAGTACACACACACACACACACACACACACACACACACACACACACACACACACACACACACACACACACACACACACACACACACACACACACACACACACACACACACACACACACACACACACACACACACACACACACACACACACACACACACACACAGCTGGCAGGTTGAAGGTGAGTGTATCATTGTTCTGGTAGGTTCAGTGGTTCATCTCTTGCCCTGGAGGTGGTGTCCATCCTGAGAGTGAAGGACATTCTATTACTAAACAGAGAGAAAGGGGGAGGGAATGAGTGTGAGAGCGGGAAACTGGGGATAGGGGGAGTGAGGGTCACAGGCATGGTGCGAAGGTAAGAGGGAGAGAAAGAGATGGGCGAGGGGGATAAGGAGGGAAGAGGTGGAGAGAGAGAGCGAGGCAGGTAGAATGATAGTGGTTGCAGTCAGTGAGAGGAGACAGAAGTAGAGAGAGAGAGAGAGGGGTGGGATACGTCCTGTAGAAAGTTTACATACGTACCGCCAGAGCAGGGAAAGATAGGAGAACAGGAAGAAAGGCAAAAAACCAGCGGTAGACCTGATAGATGTAGAGATAAAGGAGAGATGGATAATGAGGGAGAACATGAGGCGAGCAGTCTCCATATCATAGCTATTATGCTTCTGATCTGCGGGGCGGTTAAACTACTGCACCTTGTGGGGGTCATCCATGTTGAGGGTGAGTAGTTACCACTGGCACCACTACTATGCTGAATATCAACCCGGATAGTATGTGTCCCTTGACCGTGTTAGCCTGCTGAGCAAATAGAGTTAAAAGGTTCTAAATCTGTACTGTGCAAAACTCTGGTATTACTTCCTTATGAATGGAAGACAGCTATGAGTATTGATGTCTATGACTATTGCTGTATTGTTATGGGCTAATAGTTGGACAATGGAGTAATTGTGTGTGTATGAAAGAGAGAGAAAGAGAGAACACTTTTTTGGTTACTACATGATTCCATATGTGTTATAGTAGCTGTGTCCACACTTTTGACTGGTACTGTACATAAATGCCTTATATCATATGGTGCTGTACTTACTATAACGTCAGACCCGTTTGGTCATTACTAACATACACATAAATGTCTTATCATATGACGCTGTGCTTACTAAAAGGTCAGACACCTTTGGTCATTAATAACACATACATACAGGCTTAATGGCGTAAACACCAATGTATCAACACTTAGGAAATGATCACCAACAGCTAAAACGTATTGTCTTTCTTCCTGCTGGAGTTACTGCTGGTTGGTTCCAACCTTAAAGGTAACAACAAAGAACGTTAGCATGTTTGTTAGGAAATGCCTTTGTCCCACCATCTGGATAAGACCATTGCTGTGCTGCGCCAGAAACTCTAAATGGGAAGAAGGGGAAACTCCATTAAATTCCTATTATTATATTTCTCTTTAATTTACAAATGTCATAACGTGACTATGAGACATGGCTGTGTCTAAGGTGAATTGCATTTAGCTGAGCCTGATCGCAAGCTACATTTAGGTGAAGTCACCGAAATGATTTAAAATAACAACTGAGGTAGCTACTGTATGTAATCTAACTCAACACTTAACTACAACAAAATCATTTATATTATAATAAATAAAGCTTAATTTACTTTTTTTACTGTCCGGTGGCAGCACAAGTTGCCATTTGATGTTCAAACTCGTCACATGTTCAGCGTCTCGTCAGCAACACACAAAAAAAGTACTTCCGGGTCACGGAATTTACGAAATGTTCTAAATAAAAGTATCCCACGTAATAGTATAGAATATTCGATAACCATTCATGATATTTGAACAATTATTGTTGAAGCATTAAAATTATTCATATTTGTTCATATTTAAGTTAAATTTGCATTACATTTGGGTTTTAAATAAATAAATGCCGCCAATGCGAATCGCTGTATATGGAATACATATTGGCTTACTGCAATAACTATCATGGGTGCCAAAGTAAAAGTATGTTAGGGAATGCTCAGTAGGATCTCTAGGATGTATACTGTATATTGTGTCCTTTCGTGGGGCTCTGAATAATACGTAGTGTTCCTGGCCTTTTACTCGAAGCACAGCCACAATGCTAATATTTTACCATGAACACTGCAGCAGAAGCGAACTCCATCCTCCGCTACTCTTTCCTTCACGTGAAGCTCCAGTTAGTAGAGTATGCCCATTCCGGTGTCACCCGAATCATATCACATGTGTGCATAACGCACTACAGAAAACCCGCTAATCGAACAACAATGCAGGGCATGCTCACTGAATTAAAGGGCAATTCCACTCAATTACAAATCTACGTTTCATTCATTTCCTTCATAACTCAAAAGTCACCCCCTGATGTGGGTTAAGCATTGTTGTGAAGACAGAAAATCAAAAGTTTTAGTTTTTCTATTGAAAAAAAACCCGTGGGAAATCCAAAACCTGGGAAAACAAAACTAAGAAAACAGAATTTAGGCAAAAAAAAGAAGTAGGCTAAAAAATGTAATGGATGCCCTAACGATGATGTTTGATGTGAGAGACTGCACTTTAGAGTGTGTGTCATCTTGCAGCACAGCATTTTGGGGGAAGTTGAGGTCAGGTCCAATATTGACTATGCACCGAAGAGGGAAAGAGGTTGAGCCATCCTAAAAATGTCTTAGTGAAATATAATATAACATTTTGCAGACACTTTTATCCAAAGTGACCTACAGCCATGCGTGAATACATTTTTACTTATGGGTGGTCCCGAGAATTGAACCCAATATCCTGGCGTTGCAATGCTCTACCAAGATACATGACAGGGTTAGAAATGCTTTGTGAAGCCTCTATTGAATATGATTTATAAGGCCTTTATTAAGTGGCGCTTATGTCACCATTTATAAAGCACAGGTTTATGTCACATTTGACATAGTGGGTTATGCCACATTTGAATCATGTCCCACAGTTATGCCACATTTATGAACCCTTTATAAAGAATGACATATGGTTATAAATGATTTGTCACACATTTAAGTAGTGTTTATGAAGGCTTTTTGAAGCCGTTATAAGCCGTACATAATTTAAAGCAGGCTCAAAAAAGGAATACTGCTGAAATAAATGAATAAATGTTTTAGGTTAACAAAAGTAGTATGGTTAGTATACATTATCAAAGTTACGATAGATTGCCATAGATTTGCTGTTAATTACCCAAATTACTGTAGATTCCAGTAGCTTTGGTAAAATAACAGTAGTTTTGGTAAAATACCAGTATCTTTGCAACCCTAGCTCTGTGTGAGGCTGGTTTTGTGTGTCAGTGCATGTGTGACAGTACGGTACCATTGAACAGTGCATCTGTCAGAGCGCCTGTAACGTAAGTGTCACTTGGCTTCCCAGGTGAGTTGTGTCTGAATTACCTCACCTCGGGCTGGAATCAGCACTCTCCACCCCCTCACTAATGAGACACTGACAGAGACAGCTCTGCCACCAGGATGAAACCAAATGGCCTGGAGGAGTGTGTGTGCGCGTGTGCCCGTGTGCCCGTCTGTCCGTCCTCTGGTCCCCTCCCCTCTGGCAGAGGCAGTAATGAATTGTTAATGATCAGGTCACTGAGGTCACTCTCTCTACCCTCCTGTCTCTCTTTTTCTCTCTGCTCCATCTCTCCCACTGTCCTATTGTGCCCTCTATTACCTGAACCACTCTATACTTCCTCTCTCTCTCTCTCTCTCTCTCTCTCTCTCTCTCTCTCTCTCTCTCTCCCATCCTATTTCTATTTCTATTTTCCATGGCTGATGAAAATGCAACCTTTTGCGAAAATCTCATATCTACGGTATGTATGTCTCTCTCTCCAGATAAAATTGATGATGATTTTGAGATGAGCATTGTGTGTCATCGGCCAGAAGGGCTGGATAAACTGGAGGCTCAGAGCAACTTCAGCAAGAGAGAGCTACAAGTCCTTTACCGTGGCTTCAAAAACGTATGTCGTCCGTCTGTACTTCTCATTCCATTTCTCCATCACGTCATCACTCTGTCCATCACCAATGTGTCTCTATGGCTGATCTCTCTCTCTCTCTCTCTTTGTCTCTCCGTCTTTCTTTCTATTTCCACCGTAGGAGTGCCCTAGTGGGGTGGTGAACGAGGACACCTTCAAACAGATATACGCCCAGTTCTTTCCCCATGGAGGTAAGAAATTAGTTTGTTTACGTGTCTCCATAACTTGTAAAGGTGTTTAGTTGTGTAGTGGTTGTGTTCTGTAAGCCCATAAAGAGTGACATGAATCTCTCTTCTCTCCAATGCTCTTCAGATGCCAGTTCCTACGCACACTACCTGTTCAACGCCTTTGACTCAGCACACAGCGGATCCATCAAGTTTGAGGTTAACATTCCTCTACCGCGTCTCAACCCCCCCCCCCCTCATGATCCTCTGATCTGTTAACCATTGTGCATTCCATGCTGGATCACTCTTCCTCTTGTTCTCCCTGTGACCGTGTCTCGTTCTCTCCCTCCTCCAGGACTTTGTCATGGCTCTGTCCATCTTACTGAGGGGATCAGTGAGGGAGAAGTTGACGTGGACTTTCAACCTGTATGACATAAACAGAGATGGCTACATCAACAAGGAGGTGTTTGTTTGTGTGTGTGTGTGTGAGGTGCACATGCAAGTGGGTACAGCATACAGTTTATGACTGGCTTTCTTGATGTCTACAGTATTCTCTCTGCTATGCAATCTGGTTTCCGCTCAGGTTATGTGTCACTGCAACCTTGTTCTTGATTCTAAGCAATGTTGTGCTACTATTTTAATTGACTTGACCAAAGCTTTTGATACGGTAGACCATTCCATTCTTGTGGAATGGAGTATTGGTGTCTCTGAGGGATATTTGGCCTGGTTCGCTAACTACCTTTCTCAAAGAGTGCGGTGTACAAAGTCAGAAGATCTGCTGTCTCAGCCATTGCTTGTCACTAAGGGAGTACATAGCTCAGGCAGTAAGAAGCTCTCTCATCCATTTGTATGTAGATGATAAAGTCTTATACTCAGCTGGAGGTAGTCACCTCATACAAGTACTCATACAAGTACTTGGGAGTATGGCTAGACAGTACACTGTCCTTCTCTCAGCACATATCAAAGCTGCAGGCTAAAGTTAAATCTAGACATGGTTTCCGCTATAGTAATCGCTCCTCTTTCACCCCGGCTGGCAAACTAACTCCGATTCAGATGACCATCCTAACCATGCTAGATTACGGAGACGTAATTTATAGATCGGCAGGTAAGGGTGCTCTTGAGTGGCTAGATGTTCTTTAGCATTCGGCCATCAGATTTGCCACCAATGCTCCTTATAGGACACATCACTGCACTCTATACTCCTCTGTAAACTGGTCATCTCTGTATACCCGTCGCAAGACCCACTGGTTGATGCTTATTTATAAAACCCTCTTCGGCCTCACTCACCCCTATCTGAGATATCTACTGCAGCGCTCATCCTCCACAAAAACACCCGTTCTGCCAGTCACATTCTGTTAAAGGTCCCCAAAGCACACACATCCCTTGGTCGCCCATATTTTCAGTTTGCTGCAGCTAGCAACTGGAACGAGCTGCAACAAACACTCAAACTGGACAGTTTTATCTCCATCTCTTCATTCAAAGACTCAATCATGGACACTCTTATTGACAGTTGAGACTGCTTTGCGTGATGTATTGTTGTCTCTACCTTCTTGCCCTTGGTGCTGTTGTCTGTGTCCAATAATGTTTGTACTATGTTTTGTGCGGCTACCATGTTGTTGTCATGTTGTATTGCTACCATGCTGTGTTGTCATGTGTTGCTGCCTTGCTATGTTGTTGTCTTATGTCTCACATTATGTAATGTTGTGTTGTCTCTCTTGCGTGTGTTTTGTCCTATATTTAAATATTTTTATTTTTATTTTAAATCCGAGCCCCGTCCCCGCAGAAGGCCTTTTGACCTTCATTGTAAATAAGAATTTGTTCTTAGCTGACTTGCCTATTTAAATAAAGGTTCAATCAAATCAAATAAATACATGTGTAGTACATTTCTAAATAATTGTGTGTTTTGTTTCACATTCGACATCCACTGACAGACAAACTGTGCTTTTGTGTGTGTTACAGGAGATGACAGACATCGTCAGAGCGATATATGACATGATGGGGAAGTACACCTACCCTGCCCTGAAGACAGAGACTCCCAAACAACATGTGGATGCTTTCTTCCAGAAGATGGACAAGAACAGAGATGGAGTAGTCACTCTGGATGAGTTCATTCTGTCCTGCCAGGAGGTAAATTGGAGTTCTCTGGACTTCTATGATTATCACTGGCTCTATACACACACTGCCATGGACACACACACACACACACGCACACGCACACGCACACGCACACGCACACGCACACGCACACGCACACGCACACACACTGCATATGCTCACAGACAAAATACACACACACATGCATATTGACACACACACACACACACACACACACACACACACACACACACACACACACACACACACACACACACACACACACACACACACACACACACACACACACACACACACACACACACACACACACACACACACACACACACACACACATACTGCTGCTGCTACTCTGTTTATTATCTATCCTGATTGCCTAGTCACTTTTACCAAATAAAATTGGATTTGATCATTAAACATCCCTCCCACTTAATCCTGTATAATACTATTGTAGTTTGAGGGTTTTAGATGGTGGGTTGATCACTCTCTATGTAAACGAACCCTGGATGGAGACTGTCTACTCTTATTCAAATGTGATGATCAACTGACCTTTTTCGCAGCCATTAGGCCAGCACTCTTCAACTCAAATATTTCCTGTACCCTTCTAACCATCAACAAACATCTGACCAATCAGAATAGAGTAAGGTAGTCAATAATCAATTATCATTACAATTCCAAACACTTTTGTGAAGTTAGTCATTTTAGAACTACACAACAGTGACTTAGAAAATAATATAACTTCTATAATAATCCTACACTATCATTTCTCCCTGCTGTTGGTCTTTACTCTTTACCAGAGACCGCAGAGAAAGCGAGACACCCCATTCCCTCATTTGTTCAGCTCGGGTGGGGCGGGTGGAGAGAGCAGGGAGAGGACAGTAAGTAGACCAGAGCCATTGGTCTCACACCACTGCCATAATGCAGTTTTCTCTAGATCCCTGCAAGGTTGGATTCCCCCCCCCCCCACAATTTTTTTTTAACGCATCAGCCGGACAGGAACTCACAAACTATAGACTACCGATCACTGTCCATGGTGCTGAAATAGCTACATGTCTGCGTGGCTGCCTATTGAATCGATGACATGCTTTCTCTGGACCCAGGGCATATGAGCCTATCACTGTGCTTTAGCTAATGGATAAATGTTTATTGGTAGGCCTATTTGGTTGTAATTTTCTCATGTTAAGCCTAACATTTCATTAAAGCTGTACATGGTGTCGAAATGCTGCCGTTTACAGTAGACTGCTGGCTGGTGGAAATAATGTAATTTCTTGTTCAGTAATTAAAGTTGGACATTTTAACAGGGCAGATTGTAAAATAAATGTTTGATGCGACAGCTACCAATTGATAAAAAAGAAATTGTCCTGTATAGCCTGCCGGAACCTGCATGACATGAGCCATCCTCGGGCTCTCTCCCAGCTTGGATAGAAAGTTGTTATGCTTGAAGCCAGTCTATTCATTCCAAATAATACAGTCAGTCCACCTTCAAAACACTAGCTTACTAGGGACGCTTTCATTATGCAGTGTACTGTCTATAGCTAGATACCGCATTTAGTTGCTATTTATATACATGTTTTAAAATCAAAATTACACATCAAACAGCCTTACAATTAAGAAAAAAGTACTTGGCTTGAGGATATATTCAGCCATTGTTTGTTGTTGAGCTTAGTGAGTTCTGTCTGGCTAATAGCCTACACAAATGGGCTGCGGTATTCAAGGTAAATTAAATTGAATCAAATTCAATGAAATTAAAGCCAATTTGAGAGACACCCCTGGTCCGCTGAAGTCGTCCTTGCTTTCTCTCTCTCTGTGTCTTTCTTTTTCTCTTTGTTTCTCTTAGAAGAAAGTATATTTGTGTCTGTGCTTGTCTCTCTTTTTCACGTACAGGCCTATCGTAGCTACAGCATGTGACTGCGTTGCCTTGCATTTTTGTGAGCAAATGTATTCACCACGGCCTGTAGGTCCAGGTTGCAGGGCCGGACATTGAGACATTGTGCATTGTATGTTCATGGCGCTGCACACAATGTAAACGTATTCTTGAATAATGCACGCCAAGATATACCAGTGATAAGGGACGGTTGCGAAACTGCTGTATTTGCAGCACCACTCCCTTCAACCCAGTTTTCCTGATGTTGTTATGATTTTCAAGTGTTTTTTTTTACCATCCCTGTAACTGTTGCCTCTGCGGAGAGATTATTTTGTAAACTAAAACTCATAAAGAACTACCCAAGAAGCATTAGGCTCTCGGTCTGAAATGGTCTTTTGAAGACCTGAGTAAGCGCCACTCATTGCACTATTTTTCAAGACCTAGGGCACTTTTTCAGTCACATACCCGAAGCCCAAGAAACAAACATTCTGCTTCCGAGTACATATGTCAGTTAAAACAAGGTTTATGAATGAATTTTTGGAAGGTTACTGTCAAAATGATTTATTCAATGAAAATGTGGACATTGATGTCAGGCGCATGGGCCTCCACAGCTCATCATTTGTAGTTTTTTATGATTGTCACATTAACAGCTAATTAGTGTTTGATTTTTGGGGGGTAAATACAGGCAAATGTGTTGATAGAAGTTACCTTGTCCTAGAGAAATGTACACGTAATGTACACGAAATGTAAACGTCACACCCGGGTAAGCCTACATGAAACACAGCCCTTATTTTAAGTGTTTCTAAAATTGCGTATGGGAAAAATGAATGGTGGAAATATTATTGGAACCATTTCCTTGTTTGACCGCTAGGCTTTTGGGTATTATGACTCATAATGTGGTACTCTATTTTAAACTGCCTGAGTAAGACATTTTCATTTATAACCTCTTCTCAGTCTTCGTTGCCACCTAGTGGTACTTATGTGATACAGTCAGAGTACTACACTGAGCACTGTACAGTATGTGCAGTAGTGTAAAGATATTTTAAAGTACTAGTTAAGTTGTTTTTTTGTGCTATCTGTACTTTACTGAACTATTTATATTTTTGAATACTTTTACTTCACTACATACCTTAAGAAAATATTGTACTTTTTACTCGATACATTTTCCTTGACACACGGAAGTACTCGTTACATTTTGAATGCTTAGCAGGACAGAAAAATAGTCAAATTCAAGCACTTATCAACTGAACATCCCTGGTCATCCCTACTAACTCTGATCTGGTGGACTCACTAAACACATATGCTTCGTTTGTAAATTATGTCTGAATGTTGAAGTGTGCCCGTGGCTTTCCATAAATTAAAAAACAAGAAAATGGTGCCATCAGGTTTGTTTAATATAAGGAATTTGAATTATACTTTCACTTTTGATACTTAAGTATATTTTAAAACAAATATTTTTAGACTTTTACTCATGTAGAATTTTACTGGGTGACTTTTACTTTTACTTGAGTCATTTTCTATGAAGATATTTTTTTAATTTTACTCAAGTAGAAGAGTTGGGTACTTGTTCCACCACTGTGTATGTGCAAGTTCAGAGGTGTTACTGTTTTTTTCCTCATGATCAGCTTTCTCCTTTTTTTTCATACTTTCTTCCCCAGGATGAAAACATCATGAGGTCCCTGCAGCTTTTCGAAAACGTCATATAAATAAAACAGACAAAAGAGACACAGTGGGAAAAAGAAAGAGAGATCGGAAAGACCTTTGACCTGTGAGAAGAAAGAGCAGCCCACCATTTAATGGCAAAAAGGGACACACATAAACTTTGCCGTCAGCATGGTTATGAGAGGTACTCAACACTGGCCGCCCAGCAACAGCTATATGCATCTGCCGTGTGGCACAGTGTCTCACCATCACGTTACAATGGCAGTGACCAATCAACGGGCTGGGTTATGACCCCTCCCACTGACCTCTGACCCCTTGTACCTGTTTTTGATCTTCCTGTGACCCTGTAACCTTTCACCCTTGGTCCGAACTCTCTGTCTTGTTCTGTTGATGTTGTCGTCGTTGTTATGGTTACTGTTCTCCCAGAGAGTGTATATAACACCTGTTAATTGACATACTGACATTATAGAGACATACACACATACCTACACTGTGTCAGGCCGGGATTCAATCCGAGGTGCACTATAGAGCGAGCTCTTTGAACGTCAGGGAAGTTGCCCTAAAAAGTTGCACTGTCGACAGTCAGTGCGCTGCTCTATAACACTCCTTGGATTGAATCCTGGCCTCAATTTCACCACAAATACAGTTTACAGATACAAATTGAGGACATTTCCTGTACATTTTCATTTGTAGAATTCATGTGATCTGTATTTGACCGCAACATATTAAGAAATATACATTTAAAACAAGTCAGTCCTAACCCCGCTAAATACAGCACTCATGTATGTGTGTTAGGGTTAGTCAATGTTTTTTGTGTTGTGGTGCCTTGTGTCATTGTGTTTTTGGCTTCTATCTTTCTGTCTGCACTGAGCTCCGTTCATCTGCCTCTTTGTCTGTCAATCTGGCCAGATGATATTCCCACCCACAGAGCCTGGATTGAATGTTCTGTGGCCTATGGCAATTTTGAAGTAGTGCTGAGCGAATAACTGAAATGTTGGTTTATTTTCAGTTTGTAAATAACTAATTGACGGACATTGGTTCCATTATTTGAATTCCATTTAGTTGTGCACCATTTGTGCCATTTCTCTAGAGAGATTTCTCTCTGGGACATGTTGTCCAGCTCATCAGAGTTAAGCGCCGAAAACGTGGTAATGAACTACATTGACCAGAATCCATTGCCTACAGCTAGTTGCCTCCTGTTCTCATTGGTTCTTTGCCGGGCAAGCCTGTGTGGCCCGACAGACAGACACAGAGAGATAGGAGAGGGCTAGAATCCGGTTGCTTATGTATCTCTACCCGACAATGCATCTAATTGATTGATAGTTGTTATTTAGCAGTGTTAAAAGTATGCCTTATCTACTTTATAGAACTACTTCAAATGTGATTTCATCAGACAGCTGGCAGCTAACCAGCTATGTAAGCCTCCTATCTGGAAGGATGACTCTGGGAGAACAGAGATGGATGGCTGGCTGGCAGCTACAGCCTAAGCAGAGATGAATAAATATTCTATAAAATATTAAGTCAACAAATGAAATTTAAGAAAATATACACAACAACTGAAATATTTTATTAAAGTAATGTGAACAAGGGATGGTTTGTTAATAAGTGGTATGCAGTAATTGCATATCTTAGTGTCATCATACTAAAAACAAATATGTAATATACATAACCAAAATATTTAATTCACTGTAAGTAAAGTTATGTGAATAAATTATGGTTTAGAGCCTAATAACTGATAGTAATAGGCTGCCACTCACTACCATCAATTATTTTATTCATTGTTGTTACAGCATTGAACATTGAACATTGAACAATGCATTTATTGTAAAAAATAAGAAAACCGCGATTATTTTTCAAAAACCAAAACTGAACCGACCTCAAAAAGCGCTATTCGCTCAGCACTATTTTGAAGTGTATTCTTATGCTTGTTTTGTGCCAATATAGGTGTGTGCATGGTATCCTGTGCAGTAACAACTCTGAGAGAGAGAGAGAGAGAGAGAGAGAGAGAGAGAGAGAGAGAGAGAGAGAGAGAGAGAGAGATTATCCAGAGAGAAAGAGACAGAGGGATGGAGAGAAGAGGCAGAGGAGCTGGGAGGGGAGGAAGGAGGTGAAGATAGAAACAGGAAGGTAATGATATTTTTGGAATATGCAAGAGTCACCCCCCCTGTCGTTCCTTCCCATTCCCTCTGCCCCCTGTCTCTCCCGCTCAGTGAAAGCGGCCATCCCCAAAAGTGAATGATGGCTGAAGAGTCAAAGTAGCCCCCCCCCACACACACACACAACTCCTCTGATAATTCACTGCCTTGTGTGAAGTCTGTGTTCCTGCTTGCATGTGTTTGAGAGAGAGAGAGAGAGAGAGAGAGAGAGAGAGAGAGAGAGAGAGAGAGAGAGAGAGAGAGAGAGAGAGCGAGCTTGTCACTGAGAATACAGGAATGAAAGCCATGACATGGGTGGTGTTGACAATAGCCTAATCAATGTGAACACTTACTGACAACAAAACACAGAATCCCTTATTTCACAGTTCCCCTATTACCTTACCTTCACCTATACTTTTATACAATATCAAGATTAATTTCATGATCAGCAAAGCACAGAGAGGTGAGACTAACAGACCGAGAATGACAGACAGAAAGGGGAAGAAAAAAATCACATCAGTGTATATTGAAATGTTGTACAAAATGATATTTAACAATAAACTTTTCAAAGAAAGTAGTGACCTTTTTGAAGTGTCTTCTTTAGCAAGGCGGAGAGGCTGTGAGCAATTAAAGCTTTCCATTCATGTCTCTATGTCACAAAAAACATAAACAAAATGATCTCAAGTGAAGAGTTTATATCGTTATTTACATATGTATACATCCTAAGTACAAATTATGAAACATTTACATCCTATTAGGAAATGTGTCACAAATGAAACATTAGAGGATGTTTTAGTTTCATTACCAACATGACATGCATCCTTCTGCCCCCCTGTCCAATTCCTCCCTCTATATATCCCTCTACCTTACACACACTCCTCCTCCTATCCTTCCCTGTCAATTTTAGTCTACAACCTCAGTCTTTAGCCATAGAGACACAGTGTGGAATGTGACATAAGGCCAGATAGGCGTAAAAACACTTGCGGAAACTGGTAACGGTGCTTGTGTGATGTCGACAGTGCAGTCATTCATTCAGGTTGAGGGTGTGGTCCTATCAGACGCCTAGTCTCTCCACAATCTCAAAGGGGCATCACACTGTCCATACCCTCCATTTTGGCACCAACAAATCATCTAGGATCAGATCAGATCACCCCAATTGGACAGATGAACAAATGTGTGACCCTGGAACAGCGGTTGGGGGAAGACTTCCTCCTACTCCCTCTCCTCGGCCCAGGGCTGCATGTTCTGCAGGGCGTACAGGGAGGAGTTATGTGAGCACAGTGGGTCGGAGCCTGCTGATTCGCCGAGGGACTTGTGGAGGGCGTCGGCCTGCAGTTGCAGGATCAGCCGATTGGCCTGTTGACGCTCAGCCTCCCTTTCCTCCGCTGTCTGTCTCCTGAGAGAGCAAAAAGAGAGAGAGAGATTAATTGCATAAAATTGAATTATGAACAAAGAATATATGTTGACATTCAGTAATGGTCAAACTTAGGTAGCCTATAGTGGACATTTATAAACCCCCACAACTTTCCATATGCATCTACAGCTTATTTTGTCTTATAACACAAGTGTAAAAAATTGGCTTCACAGTACATAGATCATAGCGACTCTCCTGAACAAGCCCACAATAAGCACACTAGGCAACTGGAACCAGCTGGTAGATCCCAAATGTTTCTTCCCAAAAAACGATGGGAATATCCTGTAGGCCTACCAACAGCAGAACCAGGAATAGAAATCAGTGCCAGGAAAAAACATGATGGTAAGAACATCCTGCGTCTGTTTGCCTTTAGTTTTAAAATCCTCTGCAATTACACATTCACACAACCCAAAAATGATTAGTCCCCCATTAAGGCCTAGCTAAAACTAACCTCCTCCCCAGACTAATTGCACATGAGCGGAAGTGACTGGTGAATGAGATTTGAAAACATGTCAAACGAAGAGGTAACCCATAGATTTAGATATACATCACATCGTATTTATGGTGTCTGTGAGAGCATGGGCAGCGCAAATTGAGGCCATGTCTATTTTGAAGTAGACACTTTTCATCTTCTACTACTTCTATGACTTGGCAAAGAAACTGAAAAGGTGCATACTGTCAGCTGTAGTGTGCTGTTTGAAAAGGTGTAAAGTCAAGTTTGACGATTTAGTGCCACCTGCAGTTGTGGAATGTTTGCTCACTAGTGTAATTCATTGGCTGATCCCTCCTGATGACCCGGATGGAATCAATCATGTGATCATTCCTGAACCCATAGGAAGCCAGTTGACTACTTCAAAACGGGGAAAGTCATCAATGGCCTGCCCATGCTAAAACAGGCTTTTGGGCACTAGAGCCCTGTATCCATCTCCATGGGCGCAACTTCACTGGTGACGGGGGACATTGCATTTTTGGTCCCCCCAATTTTATGTGTGAAACAAAACGAGGCAACGGTGTGTTTTAGGACCATGCGGATGCCTCCGAGTGGTCGGGTAGGCTGTTTGGAGTGTTTATCCAACTGAATTTAAAAAATATATTATAATTATAATTACCCCCCCCCCCACTTCTGAAACCAAAGTTGCGCCTCTGTCCCTCTATATGAGGTCAACACAAGGTTTGAGTAAACAGTTAAGCTCATGGATCAACTGACCTCCATTTTGTCCGTCGGTTCTGGAACCAGGTCTTGACTTGCGCATCCGTCATCTTCAGGCTCTTGGCAAGGGTGGCCCGCTCGGCGCTCGCGAGGTACTTCTGCCGGTGGAAGCGCTTCTCCAACTCACAAATCTGCACACGGGAGAACGATGTCCGAGGCTTTTTCCGTTTGGGCGGCGTGCGGTTCTGGTATGGATGACCTATTCGCCTGGTCACCGTAAATGGCACGAGAGCTGATGGAGAGATCAGAAAGACAGACAGACTGGAGGTTGAGTTTACGCAGTGGAAAAGTGAGGTGAGCCTCCCAACTTTGTTGTACAGTTGATAAGGTTTGGTAGTAGGCCTACATAATCGTCACCCGAAAACAAAGGTTCGGCTATAAATGTCTTGAATATATATTATATAGGTTAATTTGGCGTCTGAATAAAACCGAGCAGTTCTGTTTTATCCGGTTATTTTCTTTGGATAAAGATATTATTGCTGTCTGGCTATTGAAGTTAGGCTTTGCCTCCTCTAGCGTGAACAAACAATCACATGACATAGCCTAGTAAATACAGGGAGTTAATAATTTTGGCTTCAGTTCTGGGTGCCGAATTGGAACATAACAAATGTAAATAAATCAATAGTATTATGGCCTAGAATTCAAACTATGTGAGACCACTCTTGGCGAGAATGTTTTCGAGTTTTTCACATATCTTTGTCTAAACTGTTGGGTGAAAAAAAATCGTTGTGGAAAATAATGACTCCCAACATAATTGCTACAATGTTATTGTTTATTATGTTTTCCTATTTCACGTGGTATGTTAATAGCTTTTTAATTTGTAGCATATAATTGATTGAAATTGCATTGTAGGAATCCACCAAAATAGCATGTTTATATTTTATTTTATCTCTCTGTAAATGCCTCCATTTTCATTGACCTCCAGTTAGGGCTTAGGGTCTTCTAGCACCAAATTATTTGTTTGGGATTTTTCTCACTCATTTCGTTTCGTAAGGCCAATTTGATAGACCAATTCAATATTTGTGTGATTTTCGTTGCTATAGTATAGGCTAAGTATTGTAATATTCACATTGGCTAAATGATTAAGAGAAATAATGAAACAGGCTACCATTTCAGTAATATTGCGTGGGCCGAGTCTGCTAAATGACTACATTAATAAAAAATGTAAGTCTACATTATTTTTTTTGTATGCATAAAAGGTTGAAGATTTAATTAATGTGTCTTGTTATTTTATTGATCACATCATCTTTATTATTTAAATGTTTATTGCTGTATTTTTCTCGTTGTTATTAGTCTTTTCACGTTTTCACGCTTATTGTAACAGACAGACAGTGTCTTGAACACATTGAAAGTAAAATTGCCATTACGGGAAACATAGATAACCGAAATCAATGCGCATGAAATTGTGTATTTATTTTTTCAATAACATTATTTGATGCTAAGGGTTCTATCGGAAAGTTACCTGATAACCTTTCCTTGGCGAACCTATTCCCGACCCACGGGTAACACAGGCCTCCATACCCGGGTACAGCGCTCATCAAGTGCGGCGGCCCGGAGGTAGTCAACGGTCTGTGAGCAGGCACCCGGATCACTCCTCTGCTACCCAGGCTACAGTTCACTCCGTACAAACCAGGGTCCTCTAACTGTGGTACCATGCCGGAGAGGGAGATGGACAGCGCAGTGTAGGAGGCAGCGCTCCCTCCAGTTGGGCTTCCCAAACGGTAACCGTCTCCACTGCTTGTATCCGAACCGTATCTGCTGCTGGTCCGTCCGGTCTCTGAGTCAGCACTGCTACTGAGTATCTGGTCGATACCGAAGCTGATGGGTTCGTGCTGGGCCGCTTTGGGAGGAGGACTTGGGGCGCTGGGTGCGCGCTCCATCCTCACCTTTCAATAGACTGTGGGATGGCTGGACTGGATGGAAATTAAATTACGAGGTTAAACGGCGGGTTTGTGCCAAAGAGAAGATGCCGTTGGCTCCAATGTCATCTTCCTTTCAAAATCCGACCGTCTGCAACTTCGGAAAGGCCTCCTTCAGATCATCCTCGGGAGCGCCAGTGGAAGTTTGATGTGCGTTTGGAGACGTCTATGACGCTCTACTCCCTGCGTCAAAACATCTTGGTCTTGCTGTTTCCCCCCAAAAGCCCCATTCCCGTGATTCTATTGGTTGATACTGTCAACGCCTTGACTGTTCATTGGTTGTCATTTTAATGACTGATTGAAGCATGGCGGGTATCACTTGGCACCATACTCCTTCCTAGCTCTCAGAGTTGGTCAATTTAGTGCCATATCAGAGCATCGATTTCCAAACCTTTTAATTTGACCTGTTTGGACAATCCTTCACTTGACATTGTGGGTTTACAGGTTTTCAAAGGGTGATCCGAGTCCATGTTTTCTAATCTCTATTTTGTAACCATTGTCCCGGTCTCCATGGAAATGCAGTATGCTGTAATATAATATTTCCATTGAACTGAAATAATAGACAAGTGTTGCAACACTCAGGCCTACCTATATTTATATTTCCTATTGCCTTTCCTATTTGTATAATATTCCGTTTTATCGTTGATTATCTCAATAGCTCTTGTCTCTTTATTGTGTATGCCTTTTTCTCTCTCTCTCTGTGGTATATCTGTGATCGGCAAAACAGTTCATAACGCTTCGTGTGTTGTGGGCTGTGCGTCTCTCTCCGGACCAGTATGGAGTAGTGGAGATTAATGCAGGCAGTTCAGTCGTATTATAGATTTTTTTTCTATGAGAAACACGAGAGGGCCTTTATTAACACAAGAGTTTCTCTCTATTTGTCATGGATTGAAGTGGTCCTTGGTTAGGGCCATTGGTTTAAGGTATAGAATAAGCGAGGCATCACCTCTCAGTTATGATTACGAGCATCTGTTCACAGCTACAGTTTACTCCTCCTCTGTAAGTAAACCAGTGGGTTATGTCATACACACGCCAGGATCAATAATTATAATAGGAATAATGCTTCAAGTCCTGAGAAGGCCTAAACTATACCACCGCTGTGCCACATCAAATGTTAATAAAAGGGAATTGTGTGACGAGGCCACGGGCTAGTACAGATGAAGTGGTGGGTCGGCATGGTCGCTTGAACCTGCTGCCCATCAGACGCAATGAAAAGACGGACACAATGAACTGTTTCTCGAACCCTGGCTAGAGCCTTGCTGAAATGGGTTTCTGTCCCCATTTCTAGTGGTTATATAGGCCTAGTCTTTCACCTATTTAACATTTTCACCTAACTTATTTATAATAGCCAAGGTTTTCAACACAGGTTTCACTTTTATTTATTCATTATTAATGAGCTTATAATTGAACCCTATATTTTGAGTTGCAATACGTTTACATTTTGACACGCATAGATAACTGTAACTATAATGAATAGGACTGTTTTCATGATTAATTTCAACTCGATCAAATTTGTTCCACGAATAAATGGAGGTTATCTTGTTGTTTGTTTCTTGACCAATGCACATTAGACTATTCTGTTCCATCGCAACATTAAACGTGTTTTTTTTCTTATCAAACGTGCGTTAAGGATTTCAGATTCATCCTGTGGAAATCTCTCTATGAATAATAATGATTTCGTCGTCATTCTTTTGAAGTAGTTTACAATACATATGTTATCTGTAAACGAATAAACGAGGTATCAAAAAACTCTAACTTGAGGTGGTTATTTAGCAGTACGGACTGGCAGAATTGGCTAGTTTCCCCCGCCATATGTGACCCCGCTGGTGGCCATATTTCCATGGGGATGAATTGGACTCTGGTAACTCTCATTTGACCGTACACATTTAGGCTTCTGTCTATATAGTTATCAGGCTATGTCATATTAAAATCATAAACACTTTTCCTTGTGCATGTTGTTCATAGGTTCATAAAATTATATGTTTGACATATATTTATTTTTTAGATTGCATACATTCGATTTAGATTTATATGACAATCTGTACGCATATAGCATTGCTTTTTTCTATATGTTTTTCGTATTTTTTGCTACACTGTGGATTCTGGAACGCGGCGGAAACCGTGCCATAGGCTAGGCGCCACTGGAAATGGAATGAGCGGACTGGGACCGGGAAGCGTTGGTCCAGGGGTCGTGGGTGTAAATGAGTTTGTGTAATCCTCAGATTTTCCGAGATTATGTCACATTAGCCCCGATGTACCCCGGAAAACCACCCATGATGTCACTAATTGCGGAGAAAGCTTTTGGTATTTTATTAGGATCCCAATTAGCTGTTGCAAAAGCAGCAGCTTCTCTTCCTGGGGTCATCACAAAACATGAAACATAATACAGAACATCAATAGACAAGAACAGCTCAAGGACAAAACTACATACAAGCAACTACATATAAGCATCATAGGCCCACTGTATGGATTCTATAATCACAATTAGGTTAATAAAATAACAATAGCCGTAGTAAATCATAAAAATACTAGAAATAAATAAATACGCAAATAAATACGCCAATGGATACAACACATATTAACTCTATAAAAAAATAATGTGCTTGATTGACAATGACACCAATGGAGTTGGCAAGACTCCGTGTAGATATATACCTACTTTCGAACAAAAATGTTAAAGCCTTTGACAACAATTATATAATAGTGGTTACAAAAAACAACTCTGCCAATACTATAGTAGGCTAAAATAATTGTAACACTTATAATTATTAGTCGAGTAATTGGCGTAACACTTGACTTTGGCGAGCTCTCTTCATCTAAATGACCCTCTGCTAGAACGTCAATTCTCGTGCAAAATTGCAAAGCCAATTTATTCAGCTGGCATTCTGGTTCTCTGGAGAGATTTGCTCCAGTCCAAAGAAAAGGGAACAAAAGACTGAAAGCGTGCGATTTGTTTGAGAAATTACCACTTGATCTGCATAATCGAGGTTCGGGCTCGTGGCACCCGCGGGCTCCATTTTTATTGCACGAGTCTCCACTGTTATCAATTTCACGAGCGGGCTTCTGTCTCTCTTAGGGACGTGATCGTCTTCTTTTGAATAATGAATGACGCGTTTTTCTGTCGTCACTAAAGTGCCGGGTGATGTTAGAATATGAAAAGGCAGCCGTAAGTAATAGTGCATTTAAAGAGGATCTACAAATGTTTTATTATGATATGTAGAAAGAGAGGGAAAACGGGGAGATGAGTGTGGGATAGGAAGGAGAGAGGGGACTAGAGAGATGTGTTTTATTGCAATAGAAGCGACAGTGGTAGAGGACGAGATTGCCTCGCAGCCAAATGGAGTTGCTAATGAAACTTTACCGCTCCTAACGATTCTTTTCCTGCCGTCCTCATGAAATATTTAAAGTGTTTAATATACATATTAAGCTCCAAGACATTGGCGCTGGCTACTGGGCAACAGGCAGCTATAGCAATCAATGAAGCTTGAGTCATACAACATTTATTGGGGCTATTTCACATTAGCCTACACTGCTTGACAGAATAAATCTCTGTTTACAATGAAAGAGAAAGATAATGTTTGCTCTTTTCCATGCTCAGTGTATTGTGTTCCCAGTGTGGGAATTGTGTTGCACGCTGACATGCTCAGTGGGATGATTCAATAGGTCGGAGATGGTGGAACGGGATCTCCAGTCCCTTTGGGGACGAGGATAACCCTGCCTGTGTTAGAACATGAAACACAGGACTATGGGGTGGTAGGGCTTTGCCCTTGTGGGTACAGGGCATGCACAAAGTCCTTAGTAGACAGGCTACTATTGGCTAAAATAGGTTTGGAAGACAAAGCCAATCACAGAAAATGATTGTTTTATTGTATATATTTTGAGCATTTATTTTGAGATATTTGTTGAGTGTTGTGCTCTTGGTTTGTAAAAACAAAGGGAAGGATGGGGTTTGGCTGAGATCAAGTGTGTGAGTGTGTGTGTTTGTGCGTGGAACATTTGTCTGATGGTTGAATGCACGTCTGCCTCTTCATGCTGGTTAGACAGAGACAGCGAGAAAGAAAGAGAAAGGGGAGGGGGAGAGGAGGAGGGGGGCAGGAAGGTAACCACACGATCTTGAATTA